>NW_022631299.1:105202-185026 GCF_010015895.1 Lontra canadensis
ACTCTTCTGAGAAGGACACCGCAGCCACTGTGATGTACACAGTGGTGGCCTCCATGCTGAACCCCTTCATCTACAGCCTGAGGAGCAGGGACTTGAAAGCCGCCTTACGAAAAATGATGGGCAGGAAGACATGCTCTTAGTGATGCAAGTATAATGGACCTATTATTCCCAGGCATATTAATCTTTGTCAGCTCACTGAAATGTAGCTATCAAAGTGTTTGCAAGGAACTTAGAATAAATACTTCCAATAGACATTTATGAATGAACTTAAACACAACCCTGTTTCTTTAAATAGGTAATGTATTTGTTTCTAATTACTATATTTAAACCTTCTTTGCATAAATGTCAAGTTTTTCCTTTCTAGGTGTTCACTCTAAAAATTTACATGTAACAAAACTAGTTTCCAGTTTCTTTTTGGAAATGCTCTAAGAATCTAAGCCAGTGTTTTTCAATCTTGGATGCATGACAGTATCACCTGGGGAGCTTTGACACCATATATATGGTTGCTGGACCAAACTTTGACCAATTAAACCAGAATTTTTGGAATGAGATCCAGGCGTTGGCCTCCCCCCCCCCAACCTTTAAGGTCCCTAGGGGGTTCTAATGTAATTTCTGAATTGACAATCACACTGCTTTGAATGTGCTTTTTTTTAAATTAATTTTTTAAAAGATTTTATTTATTTTTTTATTTTGATAGAGAGAGATCAGTAGGTAGAGAGAGAGGAGGAGGAGGCAGGCTCCCTGCTGAGCAGAGAGCCCAATGCGGGACTCAATCCCAGGACCCTGAGATCATGACCTGAGCCGAAGGCAGAGGCTTTAACCACTGAGCCACCCAGGCGTCCCTGAATGTGCTTTCTGATTGCTCATTATGAAGAGCAAGCCTAGGAATCCTAAGGGGAAATCTGATGTCTAATGAGGGTAATAACAATAGAGGTGAAAAAGTCACTGAAGTTTTCTGTGGGCTCAAGTGTTCCTGTGCTGGGAAGGCTGGTCTTTTGGCTGAACTCACATCCCTGAGCCACACATGGAGTCCATGTGCTCTTATTAGTGCTCTTATTAGTCTGTTTTGGCTGCTCTAATGAAACCACTGTACACTGTATAGCTTAGACAATGAACATTTACTTCTCACAGCTCTGGAGACTGGAAGTCCAAGATGAAGGTGTCTGCGGATTCAGTGTCAGATGACAGGCTGCTTCTTAGTTCTTTTTTCTGTGTCCTCAGGTGGTAGAAGGCATGAGGAAGCTCTCTGGGGTCTATTTTATGAGGACACTAATCCCTTTATGGGGGTCCCCCACTCATGATTTAGTCACCTCCTAAAGGTCCCACCTTCAGATACTACAGATTGTGGGTTAGGTTCCAGTTTCAATATTCTGAAGGGGCATGCGAACATTCTGTGGCAGTGTCTCATCATCCAATTCGATTGTCTTGCTTTATGGGGGTGTATTTAGCAATAAGGTGTTCCTTTGATTTTGGAGAAACAGATTAACATTTGCTTTTTCATCTGTTCAGGAGGCCTAGTCCTCCTTCCTGAGGAAGAAACCTTCTCTGAACTTTCAAAATCCAAGTCAATATTTCCCCTATGAGGCTTTTGATGATTCCTCCAGGCTGAGATTCTCAGTCCCTCTTCTGAGTTCCCACATAAAGCTCCTCTTTGAGTTATTATATATGTGATACTGTGTAGTCTGTTTATTGCTGCTCCCTCCCCCCTTCCTCTTTGCCCTTAGGCACTCTAAAGACTGTGAGATGCTCAGGGATCACACTCATCAACTATTCACCTTGGACACCCATAAAAACTTGGCTCTTTGACACTTATTACACTTGCAAACCATTAATACTGGATAGGGGAACAAAAAGCACATGTTCTGGAGAACCCTATCTGAGAGATATTTTAGTTTTTTTTAAAATAAATACTTTTTTTATTTGACAGAGAGAGTGCACGTGGACATGACTGGGGGGAGGGAGAGGGGCCATGGGAGAGGGAGAAGCAGACTCCCCACTGAGCAGAGAGCTCAACTCAGGACTGGGACCCAGGATCCCAGACCATGACCTTAACCTACTGAGCCACCCAAGTGAGTGGTGAGAGGTCTTTTAATAATAGTAACAACAGGGGCGCCTGGGTGGCTCAGTGGGTTAAAGCCTCTGCCTTCGCCTCAGGTCGTGATCTCAGGGTCCTGGGATCGAGCCCCACATCGGGCTCTCTGCTCGGCGGGGAGCCTGCTTCCTCCTCTCTCTCTGCCTGCTTCTCTGCCTACTTGTGATCTCTGTCAAATAAATAAATAAAAGATCTTAAAAAAAATAATAGTAACAACAGAATGACAACAAAGGAAAAGAACAGATATATCATGTTGCATAATCAAAGGTTAAGTATTAGGGTCTAGTCCACTTGCCGCATTAGTGACTGTTCATTGAAACAACTTTAGTATTTTATTTGGAAATACAATTTTACAAAATACAGTGTTGCTATTCAGTCATTTTGCTTGATTTTGGATGACCCTAGGTGCTCTTACTGCCTGCCTCAGAAAAATCAATGCTGCCAAAAGAATGTACCATTTGTTCCAGAAACACCTGAAGATAGGGACCCTGTCTGCATGGTAGGGTAGATGCCTAGCTTCCATAACCGCCAATTAGCAAACCCAGATAGGTTTCACAAGGACCAACCCTCTAATCCAGCTCTTTTTAAATTTTCCACTTCCCTGACTGCTGAAGCTTCTGTCACTCCCTCTCCCTACGTGCTCATTCTCCCTTTAAAATGCCCAATCACCTCTGCAAAAAATGGAATGGAGCTCAGCTTCTTCCCCTACCATTGGTAGGTACGGAGTAAAATCAATTTTCACTGCTTTAACCAATGTCTGTTTGTATTTATCTTTGACACTAGCTTAGCAAAAGTAAACTCATCAGTAATGTTTTCAGAATCATCTTTGCCTGTTTCCACTGAGAGAATTGCCATATTTGACAATTTATCTTGACTAAGTGAAGGTCTTAAATAATGTTAAACTTTCAGCTTACTGATCTTGTCTTTAAAATTTCTTATATTTTGTTAAAAGATTTTTTGCATTAACTTTGCTTTTTAAAAAACACTGCACTGAAATATTACTTGATTACTATAATATTTATAAGTAAACTATAATATCATAGTATTATTAGTAATTAATAATTATAGTTAACAACATTATAGTAATTAATGACATAATTATAATATAACTATTATATAATTTATAATTATAATTAATTATAATAATATTATTATAGAAATACTATATATTACTTATACTTATAAGTCATACTATAATATTACTTACTTTGATTACTTTGAGCCCCTATATGTTTCCCACTTCCACCCCCTTCCCCGGGTGTCTGGAGTCGCAGGCCAGCTGGAGGACCTCCCTTAGAACGGTCTGATCTCCCTTAGAACGGTCGGCCACGCGCAGGCGCAGCGCGGGAGAGGAGGATCAGACTGAGCCACTTCCCGGAAGCGTTGTCACGCCCTCTAGCGGAACCAATCAGAGGCTGTGTCGCCCCCGCCCCTCGTACTCTTGCCCAATTAGATAGGATGAGCGGAATCTCCGCTCTGCTTGGTCTCCGCGAGGAGGTGAGGCTTAGTCTTTCTCTGAAGAGCGGCGGGCTGGGAACTCCGGCATGGAGTGGGGCTTCTGCGTTGCCGTAAGTAACTCTGAATCTTTTCCCCCGAAACGGCGTAAAGAGGCACTCAGGGGTTCGTGCCCACAAAACCTGGGCAGCTGAAGGGACCCATGAGCCTTCCTTTGCACGTGCCCTAGTCCTTTAGTGCTCTGCCCCTTAGTCTTCCCCTCCTGGTTAGGATGGGTCACAGGTGTTCAGGATTCCCATCTCCGCCTTCCGCAGGCAGGGACTTCCAAAGGCTGAAGTCAAGGTCTGACTTCCGATTTGTATATCCTTTCAAAAAGGTGAGGTTGGTGGAGGAGTCAGCAGAGCAAAAGCGGGTGTAGGTGGCTCAGACACTTCTCAGGGAAAGGGCCCCTCTCTTCTCCGAGGACCAGGTATTGCCTCGGGGATTATTAGAAATGCATCATTTCAGGCTGCATCCCAGACTTCCTGATTCAGATTCTTTGCTTTAACATGCCTCGGTGATTTCTGTGCACGTTAATGTTTGAGAATTGCTGCTTTAAGCCTCCCAAGATTTGTGGTGTAGGAGGCAATGCCGATGTATGCATGTGGTTCTGGAGACAGTTGCCTATACTGCAAACGTAAGAGAGGTTAAGCTGTGAGCCTTAGTCCTCAGACTTAGGATCTTTATGGCATTCCATGTATCACTTGTCACGTAATCAAGGTGATATAATGAAAGTGGTGTGAAAACCTTTGTGAGCATAGGTATCTGGGAATGTTCGGAAGCACATAGGAAAAGGAAACTATTATGCACAAAAAGGCACTCATCAACCTGAGATTTAAAGACTGATAGGCTGTGTCTTAGGGATGAATGGATCTGTCCCTTCTGCATCCCACAAATACCGTTTCAAGGCAAGGAACTAACTTTATAATAAATGGAATGTGAGGGGAACCTGGATGGCTCAGTCTCTTAAGCATCTGACTCTTGATTCAGCTCAAGTCCTGATCACAGTGTCCTGGGATTGAGCCCGGAGTGGGCTCCATGCTCAGTGGAGAGTGCCTGGATTCTCTCCCTCCTACTCCCACTGTTCCTCCCCCTGCTCTCCTGCACCTGCACTCTGTCTCTCAAATAAATAAATCTTTAATAAAAGGAATGTGATAACCAGTTGCCAAACTGGCTCCCAGTGATCCTGGTATTGTGTAATCCCTTCCCACATTGACTTGGGCTGACTTTGTGTTTTGATCCATTCAGGCGACTGTAACAAAATACCATAGACTGGCTAGATTATAAACAACAGAAATGTATTTTCTCACAGTTCTGGAGGCTGGGAAATCCAGGATCAAGATGCTGGCACATTTGGTGTCTGGTGAAAGCCTATTTCCTGGTTCATAGATGGCAATCTATGTAACTTCACATAGTGGAAGGTACAAGGGAGCCTAACAGTTATGTTAGGCCAGATAATGTCTCTCCTACTGAAGCATGAATTGGTAAGAGGGTGACATGTGTTAATGTTGTGTGCAGCTAGAGGAGTGGATTCTAGTAGCCATTTATCATGATTTTTTGGCTTCCCAACTTCTGTAACCCTTCTGAAGCCTAGGTAATTTTCTACCTCATAATTTTGGTGAGAAAAAAAGCCAGCTTCTTCCTCCATAACAGGAAACCCTGAATAGTTTATTTCCAAGCCCCTCTTGCAGCTAAGATGTGGGTATATGACTCCCCATCAGATACCCTGACTCCACTTCAGAAGGGGAGACCAGGAGGACCTTTTCCAGCGCTGATAATCATTGCATTAAGGTGGACACCCAAGTACTGCTGGTGGCATCCCTTGTCCAGCAATAGTTACATGGCCATGAACTGTAACATTTAGGCTTGACAGTACAAGAACTATAACATTTGACGGTAGCAGAAATATTGACAAGTTCATCAAACCTGTTCTGTAGCATGATTTGGGCCATTATAGTTGGTGTGTGACCTTCTGAGAGTGGTTCTACACTTGCTCAGTGGTTTTGAAGGTCATCCATCATCATTTTCAAGAAATCCTTTTCTGCTTAACTTAGTAAGTCTTGTATTTTTGTTGTTTGCAACAAAGAACTGTGAGTGAGGCCATGATGTAGCCAATCATCAGAAAAGTGCTTGAGCCATGAACTGAACAGCCTTCAGTACTCCGTCCAGCTCATTTCTACTTCTTTCTTTGTTTTTGTATTTTTTGCTCTTCTCTTTAGATTTTGCTTCTCTATCTGTGAGGCAGTCAGGAAGAGAGTTGCAAGCTTTTGGATTTACATATTCAGGCCAAGTCTTCCCTCCTGCAGCTACTTCCGGAGCGAAAGAGGGAGAGGGAGAGAGGGAAGGAGGGAAGGAAAGAAAAGAGAAAAGGAAAAACTGAAAATCACCCATAGGTCCTCAGCCTCAGTTCCAGGTTCCCTAATCCAATCATGAGTCCTCACTGGGCAGGAGGTGTTGGAGTACAATTTGGGCTGCTGGATTCCACACCCCTGTGACTCTGTAGATTAGGGCACTGTTCTCAGAAAACAGGGATCTGCTGTGAACTCGGAAGACATCACAAAAGAATCTTCTCTAGGAGCCTGGAGTTTTGCAATCATGGCATCCTATGCTCTCCTTGATAGGTCTCTTCCCCGCTCCCACCCCCCAGGTACAAACAGGTTATCTTCTATACCAACTGTTTTAAAGGATTTAGTACAAGTCTACAATGTACCCCACATCGAGCATCCCTATCTATAAATGCATCACTAACTCTATAGAGTAAGTGACCATATATGAAAGAAAAAAAGGGGGTTCACTCAGCTGACTCTGCAATAACTTGTCTCTGAGTTAAGAAAATAAGAAAAATCTTTTAACAATTGAATTTTCAAATCTATAAGCATAAGCCCAGATCAGCAAGGTGATGCAATTTGAGGGGTCAGGGACTTTTCTCTGGAACTCATCTCTACCCAGATTGTTCTGTCTCCCAAGTTCTGACCCAGGGCTTAGATCCTTATACTTTGTTATCATTGTTGCGTCCACGGGGACCAGGAAGTAGATGGGACAATAACTTTTACTTGTATCTAATGAGGCTTTCAGGGAATCTGGTCCCACTGGCCATGGAAGCCACTGTAAATACCTGTTTCTAATTTCCCCAAACATCCTTCTCTGCACAGAAAGCTCAGGCAATGAATTCTTCTCACTCATTCAGGATCTACCCATATTTCCAATACTTCCCAAACCTTATAATAAAGAAGAGCATTGGTTGGTTCCTCAAAGGTAAAGAAACCTTGCTATCAACAGTACCAACTTCTTCCAGGTAAGATAATAACAGGCTCTATATATATATGTATATATACATACGTATATGTATATGTATATGTATATATTTTACTAATGAGTGAAGTTATTTATATGTATAATTACTAATGAGGGAAGTTCTTTGAAGAGCCTCCTTTGTGAAATCTACCAGATCCCGGGAGTGATAGGGGCCTAAATCCATCAGCTGGAGCTTGAGATACACTCAGTAGTAGTCAATGTTTTACTTGTCTCTGTGAGCTACTAAGAAGTGGGAGAAAGCCTGAGAATGTTAAAAGAGACATATGTAATGGCAGAGAAGGGCTTTGTTTGTGTCTGTGTTTGCTTTTGTATATGATAAAATTTTAAAGATGAGTCCGGTGGGACCAGCATCATCTAGGACTGGGGGTTGGAAGTTGAGGGCGTAGAAACTAGGGGTGGATCCTGACTGAGCAATTCTGATACAGGTTTCATGAACATGACATTGGGGTTTAGCTTGAATTGTTATATCCAAAGCCAAAGCTTCTAGGTTTTTGAGCTCTACTTTGGTTCTCTGCATCTGCGTCCAGCCCCACGAGAGGGGCCAACCAGTCAAGCGTCTCTGAGTTCCTCCTCCTCGGGCTCTCCAGGCAGCCCCAGCAGCAGCAGCTCCTCTTTGTGCTCCTCCTGAGCATGTACCTGGCCATGGTCCTGGGAAACCTGCTCATCCTCCTGGCCGTCGGCCTGGACTCCCGCCTGCACATCCCCATGTACTTCTTCCTCAGCAACCTGTCCTTCGTGGACATCTGCTTCACCTCCACCACTGTCCCCAAGATGCTGGCCAACCACATACTCGGGACTCATACCATCTCCTTTTCTGGGTGTCTCACACAGATGTATTTTCTCTTTGAGCTTGCTGACATGGACAATTTCCTCCTGGCTGCGATGGCCTATGACTGCTTTGTAGCCATATGCCACCCCTTACACTACTCGACAAAGATGACTCCCCAGCTCTGTGGCCTGCTGGTCGCGGGGTCATGGGTCATCGCCAACCTGAATGTTCTGCTGCATACCCTGCTGATGGCTTGACTCTCGTTCTGTGCAGACAAAACCCACTTGGAACATATATGCCTTGTTGAGCAATTATGGTTTATTAGGCTCACAAGGGAGAATACATACCATGGGGAGTAGTGAGGCATCTTAGTAGAAAGGACGTACTAAAAGACTTGAGTTTGTGTGAGGTGAGTTTAGTGAGGACTTAAGGAATTGGGTCTGTGCTCTGGATTACAGGTGTCACATAGTAGCGATGATGCCAGTTGAGTATCTAAAAATATTTTGTCTAGGAGGGGGGCCTGGGTGGCTTAGTTGGTTAAGTGTCTGACTCTTGATTTCCACTCAGGTCATGATCTGGAGGCTATGAGATGGAGCCTCGCATTGGCCTCTGGGCTCCATGGAGAATCTGCTTGGAAGTCTCTCTCCGTCTACACCTTCCTCTGCCCTGCCCCATCCCCCGGGCCCACACTCTCAGTCTCTCTCTAAAAAATAAATTAAAATTAAAAAATCTTTATCTAGGGGGAGGGAAGACTAGACTAAGGCCAAAGCTGTGATTGGCGAAGAGGTAGCAGTGACGTTGGTTATTTTTGTGGCCTGGACTGTGTTCATGTTTTTGTGTTCAGACACGATTACAGAATAGTCTCTTTTTGTCTTCTGCTGTAACAGTCATAGAGTGGCCTCATGCAGTACTGACATGCTCTGTGTTCATCAGGAGAGCACCAACACCGAGCTGTGAGTGCCAGGAATGTCAGGGCTTTCAGGGCTGATTTCTCTTTCTCACAACAGAGACACAGAAATAAGAACACATCTTGCTGCCTCCAGCAAGTTGGTGTTGGGGCTGGAAGCGGAAGGGTTCATTTAGGGCTCCAGGAAGACCCAAGTTTGCCATGCATTCAAGCTAATTATTTTTTATCTTCTTATCTGAGCTTTCTGAGTCACACGCCATTACAACAGGAATATGGGTAAGTTAAACAAAAAATATCTTCCAGAATCTCAGCCATGTCAATCAGCTGCATCTTTCTTCCCACCCTGCCTTCAATTTATCTCAGTGCAGAGACATTTTACATAGTTACTAATTTATATCCTGATTTTCACTATAATTTTATAATAAGCCTTTTCTAAATTGCTATAGAGTCTCCACAATTTTTTTTACTGTACTTACATATTTCCATCAAGTTGTTCTAGGAAAATATGCTGCCTAATAATTCTGTTTCTAAAATAAAACATAAGAGAAATATACTATTTAACAGTATAACAGGGGTGCCTGGGTGGCTCAGTGGGTTGAGTCTCTGCCTTCGGCTCAGGTCATGATCTCAGGGTCCTGGGATCAGAGCCCCACATCGGGCTCTCTGCTCAGCGGGGAGCCTGCTTCTCCCTCTCTCTCTGCCTGCCTCTGTGCCTGCTTGTGATCTCTCTCTCTGTCAAATAAACAAATAAAATATTTTTAAAAAACAGTATAACAAATTTATTTTGAAAATGATTGCAGAACATAAAAATCTGACCAATATTAACTGGTTAAAATATCACTGGACAGGATGCTCTGGGTTTTAAGGAACATAGAGCAAAATAGTGCAGTTTCCCTTAATTTCAGAGAGATAGGTAAAATGACATCTTGTAGAAAACTGAGAGAATTCAGAATCAGAAGATGTTTCTGAGTTTAACGTGTGATTTTTATATTTGTCATGTTTGTGTATTGGTATGCTTGCCTAATGGATGAAATGGTAACATTAATTTTTCATCTGTGTATCCAAGAATTCTTCATAATATGGTAGAAAGTACCCATTCCTTGAAATTTTGAAAGAAACCACCAGCTTTTGTGTCATGTAGTTTGGTGCTCTCTTGATAGGAGCATATATGTTTATAATTGTATTTATTCCTGTTTTATCCTTTTATCGATACAAAATTTATGGGTATAGAATTGTTGATAATGTTAACCTTAAAAGTAAAACTGTCAGTCATTTTTCTAGCCAAAATGGGTTTATTTGGGAATAGGAGAGAATTGCAATTCACCACACGCAAGCAATGGCAAAACCAGAGGCAATATGGGAAGACAAAGCAGAGGACTGCTCTTTTATAGAGAAAGGCGGGGAGTTGAGAGGGGCTGTTGTAAGCAAAAAGTCCATTGGAGTAAACTGGGAGTTCCAAAGGGCCAAATTGTGACTGTCTGTCATTGTCTGGGTTTTGGCTGAGCAAGAAAACCTTTCTTCCTCCTGCTGAGGCAGTCAATAGTATCTACTCACAAGTCTTCTTTTCCTGTTGGGTCTCTAATTAATTAATGCCTGGGTGTGAGAGCTCCTCCTTCTGGCCTCCCTACTCCATTTAAAGTGAAGTTTCCTGGGGTGCCTGGGTGGCAAAGTCATTTGAGTGTTGGACTCTGGACCTCAGCTCAGGTCTTGATATCAGAGTCCTGAGTTCAAGCCCCATGTTGGCCTCCATGCGGAGTGTGGAGCCTACTTAATAAAAAATAAAGTGAGGTTTCTTTCATTAATTTTCACAGTAATATTCCTTTAGTGTCCTTTTCATGTCCGAAGCATTCATAGTGATGACCCCATTTTCATTTCTGTCGGTAGTATTTGTGCCGTTTCTCTTTTGTTAGTTAGCTTCACTAAGGGTTCATCAATTGTATTGAACTTTTCAAAGAACAAGCTTTTGATTTTGTTGGTTTTCTCTATTGACTTCTTGTTCTTAATTTCATTTATTCCTATCATGTTTTATTATGGATTTTCTTCTGTTCTTTTATATTTCATTTTCTGTTCTTTTTTTAAGATTTCATCTATCTATTTGAGAGCGAGAGAGCATAAGCAGCAGGCTCCCCAGTGAACAGGGAACCCGATGCGGGTTTCTGTCCCGGGAACCGGGATCACCACCTGAGCAGAAGGCAGATGCCCAACCAACCAAGCTATCCAGGTGCCCTCAATTTCCTGTTCTTTTACAGATCTCAAGGTAGAAACTTAGACTGTTGATTTTAGATCTTTCTTTTCTAATATATGCATCCAGTGTTATAAATTTCCCTCTAAGAATTGCTTTCATTGCATGCCACAAGTTTTGGTAAGTTGTATTTCCATTTTCATTTGGTCAAAATATTTTCTTCTTGAGGTTTATTCTTTGATCTGTTACTTAAAAGTGTGTTGTGGGGCACCTGGGTGGCTCAGTGGGTTAAGCATCTGCCTTCGGCTCAGGTCATGATCGCAGGGTCCTGGGATCGAGCCCCACATCGGGCTCTCTGCTCAGCAGGGAGACTGTTTCCCCCTCTCTCTATCTGCCTGCCTCTCTGCCTACTTGTGATCTCTATCAAATAAAATCTTTTAAAAAAGTGTGTTGTTAAATCTCCACAAATATTTTGTTTTCCAGTTATCTGTTCTAGTTTAGTTTCACTGTGATCTGAGAGCATATTCTGTATGATTTCTATTTTTTAAAATTTGCTAAGGTGTGCTTCATGGCCTGGAAATGGTCCATCTTGGTGATATTTCACAGGTACTTAAATATGTGCGTTCTGCTGGTATTGGATGAAATATTCTATAAATGTTCAGTGAAGTGTTGGAATTGAAGGTGAAACTGGAGTGAGCTCGAGAGAGAATGGAAACAAGATGGGCACCTGGGTGGTTCAGTCGGTTAAGCACTTGCTCATGATCCTGGGTCCTGGGATTGCGTCCTCTATCAGGCTCCCTGCTCAGCAGAATCTGCTTCTCCCTCTCCCTTCCCCCTGTGTTCTCTTAAATAAATAAAAGATTTTTTAGAAAGAGAATGGTAAGAGAGGATGAGACCCACCCTGCCAACTAAGATAAAAGCCTTGT
Source organism: Lontra canadensis (assembly GCF_010015895.1). Lineage (NCBI taxonomy): Eukaryota > Metazoa > Chordata > Mammalia > Carnivora > Mustelidae > Lontra > Lontra canadensis. Next base: position 116,888 of record NW_022631299.1, read on the forward strand.
TTTTTATTAGCTATATAATATTCTACATAGTTATCCATTTAGGTTGGATTTTTCAGTATTAAAATGTTCTATTTTTTCCTTGTATTGAGAACATAAATTGGTGGGACACATAGTGATAATTTTTGTTAACATTGTCACACTAGATGGATGCTATTATTCCCCTTTGGCCAAGCCAAACATTTACACACACACACACACACACACACACACACACACACTCTGCTCATTTAATACACCTACAATGACATTTTTGTTCTTTAAATTTATAATTCTTAGATTACTAGTAAGCCGGAAGATTCTTTCATACTTCTTATAGCCATTCCAGTTTATCTAAAAGTTGTGTTCATATCTTCTTATTGGAATAGCCCCTTGCTACCCCCGTTCCTCCCCTATCTCACCCATCTGGTCTCAGTTTAAAGACCACTTGCCCAGAGTCCTCTCTGGAAAATCTACCTGTAACACTCCTAGAATCCTTCCCTTCCTAGCACTTGTCAACATGGAGCTGCATAGGTAGTTTTGATTTTAATGAATTCCTATCCTCCCTCCCCCACCTCCCACCTTAAGAAACTCCACGGGTATGTTGCTTCCTTTTATAGCCCGGGGCCTTGTGCTGCATCTTTGGGAGATGCATGTCTTCTGTTTGTAGTTGCTACTGGACTTGGTTATCGGGTCCTTCAGATGTTCTAAGTGAGACTCGATGCTCTATTGGAAAAGCATTCATTGTTGTGTGCTTACTGTTTTTTGTTAACTGGTTGTTGGCTCCGTATTGAACACTTATTCATCTAACACCTTCCCAGTGCACTCCTGTTTGGGGACGCTGACCCCGGGCATCGTGCTCTGAGCTCAAGGGCAGAAGTGAGGAACATTCTGTTCCAGATCTTCTGGGATCCAAGGGGTTAGTGCAGGGAAGTCAGGTGGCCCAGGCCCCACCCTGGGGACAATATTTGCCAGTGCCTTTGACTGCACGGGTCCTCATCTGCACCACAGCCCAGGGCACTGAGGGCACTTCCTGGTGTGGGGAAGGAGTTTGTGTCGTCAGAGTATCACACACCCACAGGCCTCGAGGACTGTGTGGTCAGACCATTTCACAGGGGACAGAAGACTCTTCCGCACAGACCCCACCCTCTCCAGTCTCTGCCTGGCAGCCAATTAGCCTTTGTTCTCCAGGTGTGAAAACCAGCCGAACCGCAGCCAGTCTTCTCAAGACCTAGAATAACACGCTGGCAGCCAGTTTTGTCCCTGGTTTTAAAGGGTTTTGTAGGCTCGAAATACAACATTAATAAAGCACAGTTTTATGTGTAGCCTTTAAGTGTTTGAATTAGGACTCTGGACTGAACTGTACCATCAAAGGTCCTCTTTTAGTATGCTTTGAACCAAAACAAAGCTTAGACCTACATGTTTAAAAAAGAACAAAAAAGAACAAAACTATTACTTGTGGGTGGTATAATTTTGAACCGCAAATTGAGAAACTGAGAAATTACTGAAAATTAACAACATTCATCAATGAGGTGGCTAGGTTCACAAATATATAATTAAAAATAACTCCTATGTAAGAACAATAATCAACTAGAAAAATACAATGAAAAAACTATTTACAATAACAAAATTGTATAGAACTTACATGAAGAAAATTAGGAAAATGTACTCAGGAATATAATACTTGAGTAAATGGAAAGGTATGTTTCTGGATGGGAAACAAAATTTATAAAGCTAACAAGTTTCCCCAGTTTATAGGATTAACCTATTTCCATCAAAATACCAATGTAAAACTTTAGGAAACCTAAAAGAAAAGCAAAAACTGACCAAGAATCGTTAAAGTAACACACCACAGGATCGGTCCCTTGAAGGCACCGCTGGCCTTGCCTCTGGGCAGACAAGTCAGGAAAGTGGGTATCAGGCCAAAGAGAACAAGTATCCACTAGAGTGGAGACACTGGAGTCTTGTCTCCTTGAGGGGCAGTGTGAGCTAGCCACCGGAGACCCCTGCTAAAAATAAAACACTCTGCTTATGAGGTAGTGACCATCCACTGCCAAGGGTCTGATGACTGCCTGGAGGGGAATTAAGCACATGGTAAGGTTATTGACCAGTCATGGGTCTAAGCCAATGTCTTCCTCTTCCTCTTCAGGCTCTTGGATTTCCTTTGTAGGCAGGTTTTCTTCTTGGCTCATCAGAGGGACCAGATTCTGAAGAGCTTTTCCAGTAGCGGGGCTGGGTGGGTGGGCCTAAGCGATCCGAACTTCTCTTGGCAATGGAAAGGCATGAGAGAGCTGTCTGAGCAAGAGCTGGACAGAACACAGTAAGAGCAGTAGACACTTTAAAAGTATGTTGTGAAAAGTATTCCTGTAAAAGTCACTTTTCACTACAAAATGCAAATGTTACGGAGATCAATTGTTTAGATCATGTAAAAATGACAGAGTAAGTCTTTGACATTCAATTGCTGTATTTTCCTATATTCCAAAGTAAACAATCCCTTTCAACACTCAAGCTTTAACAGGGTATTCTGAGAAGGTTATGTGAATTGCTAATAGAAGCTATTGGCTTAACAAATCAGTAGTTTGGTTCTTTCAGGGGAACACAGTTCCAGATAAGGACCTTTGCGTTATTTTTTTTCCTGTAGCATGAATTCCTGTGGGGGCTGGGGAATGATATACTTCCATTCGCATTGAGTGACTCTGCTCACCTTGCTGGTGTGGGGCCTTCAGAGTCCTATTCAAAGCCATTGTGGGAAAGGGATCTGTGGCCTCTACAATGTTGTATAAGTTCACAGAAGAAAGCTCCTTTATCCAGAAAGTGTGGATGCTAACTGAGGTATAGCCCTTGAGGATGTTTTCTTCCCTGTGAATTTTCTAAAAATTGGAGGTTTTAGCCAAGATGGGTATTTATCCAATTTTGGCTTTAATGAGGTTTTCCCATTTCTGCATCTTTTCTGACAGCCAGGGAATTCAGAGTTCCTTATGAAACATTTCAGGTTGAGGCAGGATCATCAGACCTTTCTTGATCCCATTTCTGCTTTCGGGTCTTACATGCTGAGTGGGTTTTTTCATGCCGGGTGCAGTTGGACAGCCGACCAAATCTTCTCCCACATTTTTTGCAACTGTATGGCCTTTCAGCCTCATGACTCTGCAGATGAAGCACAAATTCTTTGTTCTCTGGGAAGGTTTTCCCACATTCTGGACACTTAAATATCTTCTCCCTTATATGGATTCCTTCATGGCGACTCCGATGAGAGTTTTGACGAAAGTTTTTCCCACATTGAGAACATGAATAAGGTTTCTCTCCTGTATGGATTCGCTCATGTTTATTAAGGTTTGTTTTATGATTGAAGCTTTTCCCACAGTGACTACAGTCATAGGGTTTTTCTCCAGTGTGAGTCCTCTGGTGGGAAATAAGGTAAGAACTTTCATTAAACTGTTTCCCACACAGTGGACAAGTGTACCATCTTCTTGTTCTCCGATTTCGGGTAAGTGCAATCACATTGATATCCACATATTTTGAGAGTTCCTCTAGTGGAGTATCATTTTCAATGGTAACTAGAAGATTTCTCATTTTCCTTTGCTTGGGAATAGATGTATTAAGTCTTTCTTTATGGCAATATGGAGATTCCTCAGAGACCACAGAACGATCTACTTCATCACAATCTGAAATCTCTTCTCTATGATCTTCATTCTCTACAGTTTCTTTCTGAAGATCTTCACTCTCAGGATTAACATCATTGACTGTGGAAACAAAAAGAATTTAGTAACTTTTGAGGGATACGACACCAGGCAGGGAAAAACAAGTTAGATTTCTCATTAAAAAATAATCTTGAGGGATGCCTGGGTGGCTCAGTTGGTTAGGCCACTGCCTTTGGCTCGGGTCGTGATCCCAAGGTCCTGGGACCGAGTCCCACATCGGGCTCCTTGCTCTGCAGGGAGCCTGCTTCTCTCTCCACCTCTGCCTGCCTGCCACTCTGCCTGCTTGTCCTCTCTCTTTGACAAATAAATAAATAAGATCTTAAAAAAAATAATCTTGAGTGTCAGAAATCTGAGGACTAGCAAATAATCATTATCAATACTCCTTTTCTGCTCTTATCGCGGGTGGAATATATGACTGATAAATCTTACTATGCAATGTGAGCACACAGCCCCCCCCCCTTTTTAAATGAAATGAGTGGGACTACACTGAAAGATTTCATGTTTGCTTTCTGAATAGGCAGTAATTACTCAACAAGTGCATATTGATCTTATTATATTCTATGTAGATCAGTGAGCTAAGGACCAAGGGATGAAGGACATAAATACTAAATGGTACCACTCATACTCTTTTGGAGGCTAGTAAGTGAACGGTGAGGTGAGTTATTTCTAGGTTTTCACTACATTTAATACTATCATATTACAAGATTAGATAATACTGTATGTAATATCCTATATAGTGAAAAACTGGGAACAATTCAAATGATCAGAAATAATTAAGGCACATCACATTCACTCCGTTGGTGATTATTTGGGCATTACAGTGATGACCACAAATAATAAAACTAAAGTATGATGGGAATCAATGTGGTCTCTTTAGGGGAACAGGGAATAGTAATTAGGCAATGGGCACAAGAAGGACTTCTGGGGTGCTAGGAATAGTCATTTTGAATGGTAATTAGACAAATGTATACATTTTGTGAAAATCAAAGGTGAACACTTATGATTTGTAGACTTTGTGTATTTATACCTCTGAAAGGAGTCTGTGTAAAATAACAGATTATAAAGACTTGATAACAAAGTTAAAAAAAAAAAGTATGCCATGAAAACATGGGGTGAAAAGGGACCCCCAAAACTCCGGGCAACGTGCTGAAAATAAAGGGTTAAATCAACCACTTTGATATGTGGCTGACCACAGCACGGAATACACGTCTTTGCTGGACTTGACAGTTTCACACTAAAGCATTTTCTTTTTCATTCATTCCCTTAGGTAATTAAATGCTGGGTTGTGGGTGCCTGGGTGGCTCAGTGGGGTAGGGCCTCTGCTTTCAGCTCAGGTCGTGGTCCTGGGGTCCTGGGATCGAGCCCCACATCAGGCTCTCTGCTCCGTGGGGAGCCTGCATCCCCCCCCCCCTTTCTCTGCCTGCCTCTCTGCCCACTTGTGATCTCCATCTGTCAAATAAATACATAAATAAATCTTTAAAAAGAAAGAAAGAAAGAAATGCTGGGTCGAAGTAAATGGCAATACTTATCGCAGCTCTTGACGGAGATTCCCACACTTCTTTCAAAAGCAGCTTACCAGTTTTAATACTACCATCAACATGTGGGTATCAATTTTACCTAATTTTGCCAGCATTAGATTGAACTTAAAATCATGTAGTGGGTATAAAATGGTTTCTCATTCTAGCTTTTTTTGTACTTTAGTATTAGTACAATCTACTAATTTATTGGGCTGAGACTTTTAGAAATTTAAATAAATTTTACATATAGCAAATCTTAATCTGAGTCAATCACTACTGATACAAATATTTTTTTTTAAGATTTTTATTTATTTATTTGATAGAGAGATCACAAGCAGGCAGAAAGGCAGGCAGAGAGAGAGGAGGAAGCAGGCTCCCTGCTGAGCAGAGAGCCCGATGCGGGGCTCGGTCCCAGGACTCCGAGATCATGACCTGAGCCGAAGGCAGCGGCTTAACCCACTCAGCCACCCAGGCGCCCCAACTGATACAAATATTTAACTGAAGTCTTCCTCTGTAACTCCACAACTTAAAATCATATAAAAGTATCAAAATCTGATAAATTTTCTATTTTCTAGGTATTCCTTTATTTCTAGGTATTCCTTTATTCCTTTATGACTTATATTTATACTTAACTCTTAATACATTTGGAGCTTAATATCACACTGTAAGTTATGGTTTGTAATGTGTAATATTGGTAAAAATCAGTAAGAATATCCTTTTTAAAAGTTTGACTCTTAATGTATTTAGTATAAATAAATTTGGGGCACTGCTATCTTTACATGATTTTAGTTTTCGCATTTAGACTTGCGTTTCTCCAGTTTAAAAAAAATCTTTATTTACCAGTAAAACATCTGTGGTTTACTTTTTTATTTTGTTAAAGATTTTACTGTATTACAGAGAGAGAGACAGCAAGAGAGGGAACACAAGCAGGGGGATCAGGAGAGGGAGAAGCAGACTTCCCACTGAGCAGGGAGCCTGACTCGATCCCAGGACTCTGGGATCGTGACCTGAGCCGAAGGCAGAGGCTTTAACCCACTGAGCCACCCAGGCGCCCCTCTTATTCTTTTTTTTAAAAGATATTACTTATTTATTTGAGAAAGAGAGACAGAGATAGCGACAGAGATAATAAGAGAGAGCACAAGCAGGGAGGAGGGAGAGAAGCAGGCTCCCTGCTGAGCAGGAAGCCTGATGTGGGTCTCCATCCCCTGACCCTGGGACCATGAACTGAGCCAAAGGCAGATGCTCAACCCAAATATGTCCCTCAGGCACCCCAAGATTTACTCTTCTTAACCTCTTATCTATTTGCTTTATCCAGTTGATATTAATAGTGACAGCAGGTTTCCCTATTTTGTTCTTTTTTTTTTTTTCAAGATTTTTTCATTTATTTGACAAAACGCACGTGTGAGAGAGCATGAGCAGGGATGGGGGCGGGTTGGAAGGGAAAGGAGCAGAAAGAGAGGGAGAATCAGCAACCTCCATGCCTAGCATGGAGCCCAAAGTGGGGCTTGATCTCACACAACACTGAGATCATGACCTGAGCTGAAATCAAGAACTGGATGTTCAACTGCCTGAGCCACCCAGGAGCCCCAGTGGACTAATTTTTAAGATAAAAAAAAATTTTTAGTAGCTAATATATAGTTCATATGGTTACAAAATCTAAATATGAAAAGATAAATGCTAAGAAGTCTTACTCTAGTCCCTGTCCCCATCCATTCTACTCACCACCCAGATAGGTAGCAGTTTTTATTAGTTTCTTTTTATTCTTCCATAGATGATAGATTTTCCTTTCTTCCCTTTTTTTATATAAAGGATAGTAAGCTATGTATATGTCTGCTACTTGCTTTATTTTGATCATTACATTCCAGTGCATGGCGATTACCATGGTTTGCTGTGTGGACACATCATATTCAACTAGCCCCCTGCAGAGACACTTGGATTGTTTTCAATCTTTTCACAAACAGTACTACAGTTTTCACCAACAGTTTCACAATCAGTACTACAATGAATAACCTCATTTGCATATTATTTTGAAAGTGCGCTGTTATCTGTAGGCTAGATTCACAGAAGTGGAACTGCTGGATCAAAGGTAAATGCATCTTTAATACTGGTAATCAGATTCCCATATATAGGGAGTGTCCCATTCTACACGTCCACCAGGATTACACCTTTCTCCCAACAACCTCACTACCAATGTGTTAAGTTTCTGATTTCTAGAAATCTTATAGATGAAAAAAGGCGGTAACCTGGTAGAAGTTTAATCTGCATTTCTAATTAAGAGTAGGGCTGGACATCTTTTCATGTGTTTATGGGTCATTTGTATTCCTAAGCTTATCTGCTGGGGCTTTTTCTTGGTGTGCAAAGTAGGGTATGATTCGCCAAAAGGCTGAGTTGTCCCAACACCTTTAAGAGCCCCTTCCTTTCCATTGCTCTTCTTTTCAATTTTCCTGGTTATTTGTGTTTATTTTTCCAATTGAATTAGAGATCAGATTATCTACTTCCAGGGGAAATAAATCCTACTGGTATTTTTAAAGGGATTACATTTACTTCATAAACCGACTTGGGGAGAACTGATGTTTTAATGTTAAATTTTCCTAGTCAACATGATATTCCTTCCCATTGGTTCAAATCTACTTCTGTGTTGTACTATAGATTCTGAAACAAGGTATATTCCAGGATAATTAAGTAATTTTTTAAAATTTATTTTTCTTTAAAGATTTTATTTATTTATTTGACAGAGAGAGGGGGAGGGAGAGAGAGAGACAGCAAGCAAGCACAACCAGGGGGAGAGGGAGAGGGTGAAGCAGGCTCCCCACTGAGCTGGGAGCCCAATGCGGGGCTCAAGCCCAGGACCCTGGAACCAGGACCTGAGCTGAAGGCAGACTCTTAACTGACTGAGCCACCCAGGCACCCCTAGAAAAATTGTGTAATTTTAATTTGTATTTCTCCTGTGGCCCAATGTTCTTAATAATCATTTCTCAGTGAAGGGAACTTTTTTTTTTTCCAGTTTCATTATTACTTTCTCATTGTACCGCACTGTGATAGATCCTGTTGTGTTATTTCCACTTTCTGGAATCTATTGAGTTTGTCTTTGTTGTGCAGTATGTAGTCAATGTGCATTAATCTTGAAAAGGCTTATACTCTCTTACCATAGTAGAGGGCAGATATGACCACTTTGAAAATTCAAGTGTTCTACATTTTCAGTTGTTTTATGTGATTCACTTGAACTGAGACACACTTTCTTTCCTCCGCCAAGGATTCTTCTGTGATTCCTATAACTACAAGGTTCATTCCCTCACACTTTTCCCTTTTCACACTACTTAATGTTACTATTTCAAATGTCAGCTATATACTGATGACTCCCAAATCTCTACATCTTTACATGTGACCTCCAGTTCCTAACGTCCAAGTGCCTGGAGAATAATCTCACTTTATTTCCTGTCATGGATTCAATCTCATCTAAAATCAATTCTATCTTCTTGCAAACTCTGCTCCTGGGTCCAAATCCTATCTTGACCTTATCATAGCTCTTTATGGCTATAATGGTTTCATAATGGTTATCTTTTTATGTGAATATGTGAATGACTTATCTTTTAAAAACAAATTGGAAGCTTTAGTGGGCAGGAATGGAGCACTATGTATCATTTTAACCCAATGATAATCAACTCCAGAATCCAACTCTGCCTAAGTACACAGCAAGTAGCATATATTAAATGTTGGTTTAAATCATCAGCTTTCGGGTATGGTTGACGATTGGGCCTGAGAGCCTCAGGGTCCATGACCAAAGTGATCCTGGAATTAGCAACATACCCACCAACCAGTCATCTAAAATAAATGCTAATTTTACCAAAGAAAAACTCAGTGTAATAAATGTGAGCTGTTTATGCTTCTCTCTAAAATAAGAAAATATTAGGGTTGCTTGGCTAGCTCAGTTAGTAGAACATGCTTGTTCTCAGGTCGTAAGCTGGAGCCCCACATTGGGCATAGAGTTTACAATTGGTTACTCAATCACTAAGTGTGTACAAACACACACACACACACACACACACACACACACAATACATAAAATCTTAAAAAATATTACATAGAATAACCTGTGGGAAATTAACCAGGCTCTCTGTGTACCACACTACCCTGACCACACAATGTAAGACAACTACGGAATTCAACAGTCATGGATTTTTATTTTGTTACCCCAGGCAACTCACAAAACCCACTTTCTGCTCCACTTAAGCCTCAGAAGCAAACAGCCCTGAAGGCAAAGTAAAAAGTAATAAGGCACTTGGTAAAATGATTTCTGAGGGCCCCTGACTCTAGGTTAGCAGTGTATTTGTAGAAAAAGGCTGAATCATCTCTTAGCAGCTTACAGAGAAGCTGCTGCCAGATGAGTTTGTATGTAGTATTCTCATATAAGAATAGTTTTTAACCATTACTGGCAAATAAGGACAAATGAAAGAACGCCCCATTCACCAACCATATAGACAATTCACTGAAAAAATTATGAGAAATGCAGCAGGAAGGCAGTGTAATTCTGGGCTAAGATCTAAGATTGCAAGCTCTAATATTAGAATTCCTGAGTCCAAATCCCTGCTCTGCTACCTACTGCTGTGTGACTTTAGCAATTTCTTTTTTCTTTTCTTTTTTGTTTTGTTTTGTTGGGAAGGAACGCAAAGTTTATTGAGCAATAGTATGAAGCTCCTGAAGAGGGAGGGACCCAAGAAGGTTGCCCAACCTTTAGCAATTTCTTAATATGTTTCTGCTTTAGTTCTGTCATTTGTAAAATAGTAATAATTCGTATATTCTACAGTACTTTTGTGAGCGATGTATGTGATAATAAAGGCATGCAAAGCACTTAGACTAGTGCCTCGTACATAATGGCACATGGGTGCTTAGTAAGTGCTATATAGTATTCCCATCAACATGGGATGTATTTGCATTCACACTAGTAGACTTCATAGCTACTAGACATCAAGGGGAAAAAAAAGACTTAAAAGAGTCATGGGTCCAATGAAAACACTAATTTAAAATACACCTGTTGAGGGACTAGCACTAAATGCAGAAAATGGACTCAGAAACAATCAGCCTGCATTTTTCTATCTGTTTGAATGTTTGATGTCAGGACATCAGCCGCAGGTCTTTCTTACCAAAACATGTCTCCTCCACCCCTGCTGCCCTAAAGATACAGGAAAAATGGCCACCACAACTGGTGCAGGCTCTGCCACATGGGATAGAACAAAAATGAAACGTGTGTGACCGTGTACTTAGATAGTGTCGGTCAGGTCTTTAAAAAATCTGACAAAACAGGGGCGCCTGGGTGGCTCAGTGGGTTAAGCCGCTGCCTTCGGCTCAGGTCATGATCTCAGGGTCCTGGGATCGAGTCCCGCATCGGGCTCCCTGCTCAGCAGGGAGTCTGCTTCCCTCTCTCTCTCTGCCTGCTTCTCTGTCTACTTGTGATCTCTCTCTGTCAAATAAATAAATAAAATCTTTAAAAAAAAAAAATCTGACAAAACAGAACATGCTTTTTCCACAGCATTCAGTATGAACACACAAGATCTCTCACCCAGTAACATCATCTCCCCGACATTGTCTTCCTTCTCTGAGGTGGGCTGTTGAGCAGCATCCAGGCTCACACATTCTTCTTGGGAGTGAAATACATTCAAGTCCTCAAGGACCACCAGTTCCTGAAACAGCAAAAGGCCCCCTTCCTCTTAATAACAGAGGTTCTTTGGTTCTTTTATAGCTCTGCTGGCAAAAAAGACCGAAGCCCAGCGATCAGGGAAGGGAAGGTGAAAGGGGTCTATAAATTCCACACAGCTGCAGCACGGACCAGAGAGCCAGGCTGAGACAGGAGCCAAAGGACAAGCAGAAGAGAAATATCCAAGGAGGCAGTGAAAAACGAGCCCACTCTCCTTACGGACTCCCAAGAATGTATTTTTATACATGGGTTGGCTGAGCAGGGATTGCTGAGCAGAGAAGGTGAGGTACTCAAAACAGTGGATGGGAAAACCAAACCCACCTCAGGCTCAGTTTTCAAATACAGAGACACTGTGTCCTGTTTCTGCTGGATTCCTTCTCTGGGCAGAATCTTCACCATGGGATGAGGTTGCACTGGGTAAAGAGGAAGCTGTAGTTAATGGAAAAATCAGTGGCTCTAATATGGGAACCCCTAACCACACCTTAGGCCACACTGTCCTCACGCCTTCCGAAGGCAATTCATGGATTTTTTTTTGCTTCTGTGAGCCCAGGAAGAGTTCAAGCCATAAACCACAGAGTCTTGAACCTATATAGGGTCTCCTCATTATGAAAAGAATGATTCTCTTAAAAACTTTTAAAATTCCCATTACTACTAAAGGGAAGGCTAGAGGAGGGTAATGTCCGAAGATGCCCACAAGCACAAAATTTCCAAAATTCCACATAAACTGCAGTCAATTCAACAATTCATCCACATTTCTTTATCCTAAAATGATAAACACCCTCCCAACGTTTGGGTAAAAAAATGACACTATGTTTGTTCTATGGGTTTACACACACCCAGCAAGGCACTCCAGTTCCAGCTTGAGCACGAGCACTCCCTCTCCCCAACATGCTGACGTTAGAATCAACTTTTTTCAATACCCACTATCCTAACCTGAATTCATCACTAACATAAAAACCTATGTCTGCCCCTACTACCAGTCCCTTCTCTTCTAGTGAAACAGCGTGTGCTTCTTACATCTGTTCTGAAAGTTTGAGCTCACATCCTTCATAATAACCAAGGTCTCCTTGACTTTCTGATTGGGCTGGACCAGGCTTGGCTTGGGCAAGAAGGTGAGGAAGTGCTCCAGAACCAGCTGGTGGATGGTCTTGGGCCCACTAGTAGCATCCCGAAGTAGGTCTTGGCCCAGCTTGGAGTCCGGAGGAACTCTCAGTATAAAGGACCGCTTAGGCTTTAGGGGCATTGGAACCACTTTTGCAGCCATCGCGCCTTGCAATCACACACCACACTCGTTTCGCAGAGCTTCGGGAGTCACCTCTTACTGAAGAAAATCTGTCAGGGAGCCGAGCTGCAGACGAGAGAAACCATGGTTTACCCACAAAAACCAGGTCCAATATACAGCCTGGACAGTGGGGCCACATGAGATTTAAAGCGGAAGGAAAGACAAGCTGGGGTGAGGAACTCCGAACGCAAACGGAAGGTCCCTGAACTAGACACTCCTAGCAAGGCCTGAGAGGAAGCTCTGAGAACGAAAGCTGGAGGATGTCCAAACCCCAGGGGTCACCCTCCTGAGAACATACATGAAGTGCAAATTCCACTGGGAAGAGCGGTTTAACTCCTGCTGGTAGGAAGGGCAATGGGCTAGAAGACAGGAAACCTGGGGTCCAGTACCGAGGGCATCCGCTTAGAAGTTGGCTTGGTCATTAAATGAAGCCGAACTGCGCACCTTGGACCGCGAGTCCCTCGGGTGTCCTTGCGGGGCGGGGGGCAGTGGATCGCTCGAGGAGCAAACGCAAGACCGCATGAGAAGCCCATACACGGCCTGCTGACTCCTTTCGTGGAAGCCTTGCTAAGAGCGGCGAGGGACAGCCCAGGGGGCCCAGCTGGCCAGGCCCATTCCGGAGCCTCTCCCACCGGCCAAGGGGTACCTTTATCACAAAGCCCAGACGGCAGCATTGCCCGCAGTGTTTCCGGCTCCCTAGCTGGCCCGGCTCCCCTAGCAACAGACCAAGCTATGCTCCCCAAGAGGCCACCTCTGCCCGCTTCCCGCCCTCGCGGAGCCCCTCACCTCTCAGGGGCTCTGCCGCCCCTGGGTGCTCGCAGGGGACGGCTCAGAGCCCCCGGCGCAGAGAGACCGGGAAATGAGGCGCGAGACGCCGAGCCCTCCCCTCGCCCTTCGGAGTGTCCTCACAGTCCGCCGGCGACTATTGGCTTGAGGCGCCGTCAGTTGGGGAGGACGGCCTGGACACGGTGCCTTCTGGGAGGCCGGACGCCCCCGCAGCCGTGACGTCACAACCGGTGCCTCGTTTCCAGTGCGGAAGCCTGGTCTCCCCGCTCGGAGCGGGTGGGCTGTGCTTGAGAAGGCGACGCTCGAGGACGACAGGCAGCGCTCTCAGCGCCAGAGGGAGAACGGGCTGGCGGCAGCCGCTGTTTCTGTGGCTCTATCTGGAAGACGGAAAGCAGAAGGTAGGCTCCAATCCTCCATGACGGGCTGGCTCCTCTCCAGATACTAGCTGTGTCGCTCCACCGCCTGCTGGGAAATGTAGTTCGGCTCCGAACAGCCACTGGGAGGCCGCCAGGCGCGGCGGTTGGGGCGGGACAGTCCCACCCCGACTCCATCCCGCTTTCCGGGGCTCGACAGGAAGTGGGCTGCCTCTCGGACCGGAAGATCTGAGAGAGGCTGCGGCTGTCTCCGCCGCAGCATCCTGGGTCTGTCGAAGGACCGCTCAGGCGGTGAGTGGGTGGCGTGTCAGGGTCTGTGCCCGGTTCTGGGTCCTGTCACAGCTGTCCCTTCCGGTAAGGGCGGCCCATAGATCAGAACCTGGCGACCTTCCCCTCCCCCGCTTGCCACCTTCTACCTTGCGGTCTGAATGGGCCGTCTTGTTTTCTGGGAAATCCTGGTGATCATTCTCCAGTCGCCTTCGTTTCCGTCCCCAGCCTCTCAGGGAGGTCTAACCGCCCTTTGTCCCTGCGTTGTTTCCATTCTCGGTTCATTCCCCAGTGAAGCACTGATCAGCGTTGTGACAGCCCCGGGGCAGGGAGCGCTTTATTCTTCTATGTAACGCCTGCCTCCCGCTGGATGACCAAAGTAAAAGTATAGATGGATGGTTTTTTCCCTTAACGCTAACTAACTCTAGGTGACTCATTTAGCCATGTTTTAAAACATGTTACAAGACTAGTGTCAAAACTGTGTGGTACCAAAAGTTTTTCTAAAAATAAGGGATACTTGCTTTTCCAGACATCAAAAGCCAAAAACAACAGTAACAAAAACTACTTGAATCAAAGCAGCGTGGTTTGAACCAGACGTCAATAAGTAGATCAGAAAAGAATAGTAAGTGCTAAAGTTGATCTGAATGTACATGGACCTATGTGAAAGGGTAGCATTTCAACTTAGTGTAAAATAGATGGTGCTAGCAAAAATTGTCTACTCTTCTGGAAAGACAGCATGTGTCCTTATACTATGTACAAAAAGTGGAATTTAATAACCAATAAGAGAATACAAAAGAACATTAATTTAATGTTGGGGCAGGTTGGGTAACTCAGTCGGTTAAGCATCTGCCTTCAGCTCAGGTCATGATCTCAGGGTCCTGGGATTGAGTCCCCAGTTAGGCTCCCTGATGGGTGGAGACTCTGTCTCCCTCAGCGACCCCCCCAACTCCTCCCCCACCCAGCTCATGCACATGCTCTCGCTCTCTCTCTCTCAAAAATAAATCTTTAAAAAACCCTGATAAGTGGTTAAACAAGATGTAGTATATCCATATAATGAATAAGAAATGAATGAGTACTAGTATATGCTGCAACATGGATGGATCTCAAAAACATTATGCCAAGTGGAAGGAGTCAGTCACAGAAGACCTCATACTGTGTGATTCTGCTTGCATGAAATGTTCAGAATAGGCAAATCCATAGAGACAAAAATAGGATAGTAGTTGCCAGGGGCTGGGAGAAGGGGAGAGTGGCAAGTGACTGCCAGTGGATGCAGGGCTTATTTTAGGGGTGAGGAAAATGTTCTGGATTTAGTGGTGATATTTCCACATTCTGAATTTGCTAAAACCCACTTAACTCTGCACTTTAAAGGGGTGAATTTTATGGTTTGTGAATTATATCTCAATTGAAAAAAAAAAACACCAGATGGAAATTTTCATCGTACAAATACTGATGTTTAGTATGCAAAATATTTTTGAGGGGCGCCTGGATGGCTCAGTGGGTTAAGCATCTGCCTTTGGCTCAGGTCATGATCTCATGATCCTGGGATTGAGTCTTGCATTGGGTCCTTGCTTAGCGGGGAGCCTGCTTCTCTGACAAATAAATAAAATTAAATAATAAAATATTTTTGAAGAAGTACTAAAGACAACTAAGTTCAATATCTAGATTCCACATAGCAAATAGTCAAAGAGGCTTCATTCTGTAGAATGAAGCAAAAGGTAGAAGTCCACATTGAAAATTCACAGCCTCACTAACAGATAATGAAATAAATTAAAACATAGGTAAAACCCCATTATATCTGTATTCAATAAGCAAAAAATTTTAAATGACAAACATTGCTTTGGGCATGAAACATTATTGAATCTTTCTGAAGGATCATATGGCCCCCTGTAGCAAGTTTTATCAGATATTTCACATTCTGGAGCCAATTTAGGAATAACGGGGAAAAATATGTGTATAGGGAGATGTTGGAAAAAATACAGGAAGCTGTGGGACGCCTGGGTGGCTCAGTTGGTTAAGCGGCTGCCTTCGGCTCAGGTCATGATCCCAGCGTCCTGGGATCGAGTCCCACATCGGGCTCCTTGCTCGGCAGGGAGCCTGCTTCTCCCTCTGCCTCTGTCTGCCTGTGCTCGCTCGCTCTCTCTCTCCCTCTGTCTCTGACAAATAAATAAATAAATAAAATCTTTTAAAAAATACAGGAAGCTGTTTATGGAAGGGTTATAGCAAGGAAGAATTGGGAACAGCTAAGCAGATAGAGCACACGATCTCTGTCAGAGGATGGATTATGTGGGTAGAACAAGCTCCGTTGAAGAAACCAGGACCACAGTCATGGAGAAGCTGAGTCCAGTCTAGGCTCTAGAGTGCAGATGGAAAGATGAGTTGGGGTAGGAGGGGTTTAGTGTTTAATCTTCATCTGATTCTTTCATCCCCTTACATCCTTTCTCTTTACAGCTCTTTACATAGGGGATGATAGAGGGGATCTCTGTGAACTAGAACAGATCTTCAGATACAGATCAGGACAGAATTTTTCAAAAACCTGACACTGGAGGGCGCCTGGGTGGCTCAGTGGGTTGAGCCTCTGCCTTCAGCTTGGGTCATGATCTCAGGGTCCTGGGATCGAGCCCCACGTCGGGCTCTCTGCTCAGCAGGGAGCCTGCTTCCCCCTCCCCCTCTGTCTGCTCCTCTGCCTACTTGTGATCTCTCTCTCTCTCTGTGTCAAATAAATAAATAAAATCTTAAAAAAACAAAACAAAACTGACATTGGGAATATGTGTCAAACATGTATCAAATATCCCACTATAGCAGCTCCATCTTTCTCATGGTGTTCAGTAGGGAAATGGAATCTCACAATGATTAAGTGACAACAAACTGAGTGCAAACTGAGTGCAGTTATGACCAAGTTTTATAATTGATTTATTTACGAGGCCTAGCCAATATTCTTAAAATCTGTAGTTCATTAATCCAGGTACAAAAATATAACAGTCCAGTCTGCTTGTTTTGTTTCTCAGCTTTCCAAGTCCTCAAGGAAGAGGATAGGAGGATAGAATAAGGGGACACATCCTTGCCATAGAGCTCTGGGGCTAAAAGGGGGTGAGCTCTCTGTCTTAGTGACATCTCAGGGTGCTAATTCATACAAGGATTTATTAAGCTACAGCCATGTACTTCTTCCTCTTAGGTGTCATCAGTACATGTTTTCTTCACCCTTTGTTTACCAATATTTGGGTTCTCAGCTTATTTCTGCTCCCATTCCATAGGCTCTTTGGGCACAGGCACTCTTCTCTTGTTATGTTACCACAGCAGCTGGAACCCAGTAGGCATTCAATAATGACAGTTGAGTGTACAGATTCAAGATACAAGGCTGGGAGCTGGAAGAGAGATGCGAAGTGCTGGGCATTCATTGAGGCCTCTGGTCAGCCATGGGACAGATGGTCAGAGGATCCATGTTCTTCCCTCCATCATGTATTCCCGGGCTGAACATAGGCTGAAGGGCCCCAGAAAAAGAGAAGCTGGTGAATGTGTAGATGAGGGATTTGTATGTTACATTGTAAAAGGAAATGTCTCCAGCCATGTAGTCCAGGAAGATGCCCACACGTCTGGGGGCTTCCCTTATCTGCAGGCGTGTTGGGGGAATGGTGGACACCTGGTACTCATTTCGCTTCATCATCATCACCACCCAGTAGCCGTTGTTGGCTGACAGCGTCATGGTCCCTTTCCTGCTTGCAGATGCCTTGCAGATGCCCAGGATCCACCCTGTTTTGTTCCCCACCTCCACTTCCCAGTAATGGCGGCCAGAGAGGAAGCTTGGAAGGCCTAGGGCGATGGTGCAACTATCAAATCTTTCTGGATTGTCAGGCAGACGATTCCACTTGTTTCCAAGTCTTACGCTCTTCAGGTTATTAGAGAAGATGAGGTTAGGGTGGGCAGTTTCTGTATCCAGAATCACATTAACTGCAGAAAGAATTAGAATACCTTGTTGGGGGTCCATGGACAGTACACCCACAGGGTTCTCCCCACCTCCAGGAAACATGGATAGGGACAGTCTTCTGGAACGCACTGGAGGTCTGCACAGGGACCCAGCAGGTGAAGTCCACTTGCCTCAGTCTGGACACTTACCAGCATGTGCCTGAGCGCATATCAGTTCTGGAACTACAGAGAAAAAGAAGAGGGGAGGGGTGCGGTGAAACCGAAGTATCCCGATTCAGAGTCTGAATGTACCCTGGTCATCACAACAAGGAAAGACAAAGACCCCTACCCCAGCTCAGGACCTTGCTTCCTCTCCTTGGATTAACCCCATTCTCCTGGACCCTAGAGCCTGCCTTGGTGACCCTGTGGTCTGACGAGTTGACCCAGACACCAAGTCCAACTCAGAGCCTATGAAGGCTTACTCCTGCCTTTGTTACAGGTGTTATTCTCTCTTCTGAATAATGCCCAGAAATCAACAGCACAGGGAATATGACAGTAACCCCCGGCAAGCACATTCTGCCATCGCTATACTCACCATTGAAGGTGTCCATTTCTGAACGCAGGGTTTCTGGAAGAAGAAAGGGAGCTTGAGTTAGGTTCCCCAGCTAGGGATAGATCAGGAGGAAGCTGAAGATGGCATCAGAAAGGCCATGGGAGATGGAAAAGGGATGTCAGAGGGGTCGGGGCTACATGGACATCAGAGAGGAAGCAAGCAGGTGCTTCCCCATTTCCCCCAAGCCCACCTACCCCAGAAAGACTTCATGCTCTTCTCCATAAACTCTGATTTCTGGTAGATCAAGTGGATCTTTTTCTCCACCTCTGGAGGAGTGTACCATGGCTTAGGAACAGTCGCTATCTTGACCCTAGAGACAAAAGACTGTTGGCCAGAAAGCCGCTGGTGCATGGGGGTAGCCCAAGTTCCCATGAGGTGGAAGTAAGGTGTAGAGTCCACAGGGGACACCCAGCCCACTTGGGCTTGGCAAAGAAAGTCCTCCCTGGACTGTGAGTTTTTTGTTCTCAACTTTGGCCACAGATTGGCATCACCTAAGGGGTTATAAAAACCACTGATATCAAAATCACAGTAAGTTTTAATAACGGCCTTAAAATGGTGTTAATATTGAAATGCTCAGCCCAGAATTACCTATGTCAAATTAATTATACTTCTTTAGTCCTTTTCTGTTGAAATAAAAATGATAGTAAATAAGAAGAAAACCACAATGAGTTATGACTCATTAGGATGGTTATTATTATTTTGAAAAACTGAAAATGACGGGTGTTAGCAAGGATGTGGAAAAATTGGGACCCTTGTGCATTGGTGCTAGGAACATAAAGTGGTACAGACACTGTGGGAATAGTATAGTGGTTCCTCAAAAAAATAAACATAGAGTTACCATATGACACGTCAATTCCACTTCTAGGTATTTGCCCCAAAGGATTGAAAGCAGAGACTCAAACAGATAGATGTGCAGTGGTATTCATAGCAGCATTATTCACAATAGCCATAAGATGGAAACAACCCAAGTGTCCATTGATAGACGAAAGGATAAACAAATTGTGGCATACACATACAGTGGAATATTAGTCAGCCAAAGGAATTAATTCAAGGAATGAAATTCTTACACATTACAAAGAAATGAAATTCTGACACATTTTACAGTATGGACGAACCTTGAAGACGTTATGCTGAATGAAGTAAGCCAGACACAAAAGCACAAATACTGTAAATTCCACTTATATAAAGCAGTTAGAGCAGTCAAATTCATAAAGACAGGACATAGAATGGTGGTTGCCAGGGCCTGGGTGAGGTGGCAATAGGGAGTTATGTTTTAATGATACGGAGCTCCCATTTGGGAGGATGAGAACGTGCTGCAGATGGTGGTGGTGGTGCTTGCACGACAATAGGGATGCACTTAATGGCAAGGAACTGCACGTTTAGAAATGGTCAGAGTGGTACATTTCATTTTATATGTATTTTACCACCAAAAAAGAAAGAAAAAAAAACCCAAAAATTTATGCTCTTGAATTTATGCTCTTACACTCTTGAAGATCTGGATTTAATTTGTGTGCCAGGGCCTGGATGTCAGGATTTTGTAAAGCTCCTGAGGTAACTGTAATGTCCAGCCTCCTCCCTTCCCTCCCCTTCCTTCCCCGGTCTGGGCTTAGCATCTCCACTCCTAGACGGTCCTTCCCTCCCTAGACCGTAAGCATTTGTGGCCTCAGGGAGGGAGGCACTTCTGCAGGAACAGTTTTCATGAGGCAAATTGCAATCCTTAGGAAGATTTCTTAGGAAACATCATTAGCACGATAGGCTGTGTTCATTCTTTGCCGTCTTCAACCCATGCTCTCTCCCCTGATCACACTCCCATTTTCCCTGCACAAATCCAGAAAGCACTTAGGAAGCTGCAGGAGATAGGAGGAGACCAGGAGGAGTCACACACCCGGGGTTGGGAGCATCTCCCTCCTAGGGATGCCTCCCCCACTGCTTCCTGCAGGATACCCAAGGGAACATGAGGGGACCTCTCGGTACCTGTGCAGGGTGACTCCGATGTCCTAGGAGAGAAAAGAGGGAAGCTCTCCATTATCAGTCTCCTAGGGGCTGTGCTGACTCCTGGTCTTTCCTCCTGGTCTTTCCACCCTGGGGTGTCAACAAAACCCAGGCACCTCTCCCCCATTCTAAGTTTCATCACCCGAAGTGGCAGCCTGGTGGGGCTTGCAACAGAAATGTGCCCAAACCCTGCTCTTCTCTTCTGGGAGATACCAGGGGATCCCTTTGAAAGCTGGGGCCACCCTGGGCTCCTGAGAGGTCATCAGAGGGGTCTGGGCACAAGACCTTTGTCTCGTACTGACTTGGGCAGAGCTAACGGCAGTGCTGGGAGCCCATGTCATCCTACTGGGCACACTGGGCAGGGGAAAGCCAGCCACACTCACCTGCATGAGCTCCCATTCCGGCTGGCACTGCTTGGCCTCCAGGTCCCCAATCAGCTTGTCAAGATGCGCAATGTCTCTGGACACTTGGGTGCTGTATTTCTCCCTGACCTGGCCAATAGTCCGGCTCAGATCCTCTAATGAGGCCACAAAGAGCTTCTCTTGCTGCTGCAAATGACGGTACAGCTGCTCCAACTGGTGCCGGAGTCTCTGCTTCTGGGTTTCAGTTTGTTTCTGAGGAACAGAAAGGTGTAGGGGTCTGTGCAGTGTGCTGGATGGGTGCACCCAGGGAATCCCTAGAAGCCCACCTCCTAGAGGCGGGTAAGAGGCTGGATCCCTCAGCTTCTTGGAGGACTGGATTTCAGAGAAGGAGACAAAATGGGCCAGAACCTTCCAGAACAGACTGAGGGTGGCAGGGGCTGGCTCTTGTAAAATTCCCTAAAACCTAGTATTCTGAGTTGATTTGTATCCCCTCCAAAATTTATGTTAAAGTCCTAACCTCTAGGACCTAAAGAATACGGTCTTTTTGGAAATAACATCATTGCGGATGTAATTAGGTAAGGTAAGGCATACTGGAGTGGCCATTAGAGTGGGGAAGTTGGGACACAGACGCAGGGAAAACAGCATGTGAAGAGACAGGGAAAAGATGACATCAACCAGCTGAGGGTAGAGTCCCGGAAGATGTCTCTCCTTCACGGCCCTCAGAAGGAACCAGTCCTGCTGACGCCTTGACTGTGGACTTCTGGCCTACAGAACTGGAGAGAATACATTTCTGTGGTTTAAGCCATTCAGTCTTCAGCACTCTGTTAAGGCAGACACAGGACACTAAGATATCTGATGTCATCTTTTTCCTTCCTTGAAAGCCAGTGTGAGGATGACATATGCCTGGGGTTGTAAATGGACAAGGTTATAACCACCAAAGTGTCCAGGAAGGAGACTTGTCTCTACTCCCCACCAAAGTGCTGGCATGCAGAAGGTCCTCAATGTGGCTCTGAATGAAGGCAGTCAGTCCACCTACGTGAATATAAGTGAACTTGACTTCTACTACCATCACACGTGGATCCGTGTTCTATCAAGAGCTTCTGTGGAAAGGTGGAGTGGCTCTAGAGAGCCTTCTCCTTCCTCTCTGGAGGGAGAAGTCCCTTCAGATCTTCTAAGACTGGACTTGAGAGATCTCATCATTTTGAGTTCTTTAGTCCTTTTGAACCAAAAATGTTTCCTCACCTTTTGTTGTTAAGGATGCTAACATTGGCTTTTTTTTCCTTAAAGAGGACAGATCAGTTGTCATGTTCAATGGCCTGTGTTTTAAAATTGTCTGATAATTTTGCTCATGATTAAATTCAGGTTCAGTATCTTAGACAGGAATACCATATTTTTAATGCTCTGGGCTCCCTAACACATCCCACGGGGAGGCAAATAGTGTCCAGTTTGTCCATCACCATTATTGCGATTCAGGGATCAGTCACTTGGTTGAAGAGGGGTCTGCCTCGCCTCTTCAGTGTAAATATGTATTATTTCCTTTATAATTAATGAGTAATCCGAGGGGTGGTACTTTGAGAGGATGTCCATATTTTTTTCTCTTACGAACTTCTGTAAAAATTTTAGCATCTGTTGATGACCTTTGTTGGTGTTGATTTTTATATTGGTGTTTGTATAGTGGAGAATTTCTTTTTTTGAAGTATTGAGAAGTTTTTATTGATTGATTGATTTAAGTAATCTCTGCCCCCATCGCAGGGCTTGAACTCAGGCCTCTGAGATCAAGAGTCATGTACTCTCTGACTGAGGCAGCCAGGCACCCCATAACCATCCTTCCTTACTTGTTTTAGCTGTCATTGTGCTGTAAAAAAGAGTTTCCCTCCCCTTCCATATGATTAAAAATTATATATGTATTTTGACTATTGAAAGAAGGAGGAGGAGTAGAAGTCTTGAAAACAGCATCACCTTTTCTTGGGGGCTCATGCTATGGCGAGTGTCTTAAGGGAAGACCAGACCTTCTCATCTCCCTGAGTTGCCCTGTGGCCCAGGCTTCTGCCTCATCTTCATGGTGGGGGGCATCCCTGACCTCTGCTTCACCCACAAGTTCCAAGACACCTGGTATTATAAGAAATGGGTTTTCTTTTCTTCTTTTTTAGACAGAGAGAAAGAGAGAGAGAGAGAGCTGGTGAGTGGGGGTGGGGAAGGTGACGAGGGGAAGGACAGAAGGAGAGAGAGAATCTTAAGCAGACTCTACACCCAGCATGGAGCTCAATGTAGGCCTGATCTCATGATCCTGAGATCATGACCTGAGCTGAAATCAGGTCAGTCTTAACTGACTGAGCCACCCATGCACCCTAGAAAGGGGTTTTCTTTTACTACACTTCATGAGTTTTGCAAAAGTTAGACACCTGGGCCAATGCCATGCCCACCTCCATTCCTGCCCTTTGTTATCTTTGTCTGTTTCCCATTGTGGTGTGGGAGATGAGATCCGGCCAACAGAATGGGTCAGACAAATTAAGGCTCTTTGGGATAATTGAATTTGCTTGCAGGGAAAATGGAAGCAACTTATGTGTCCAGGTTCAATAGTGGAAGGCCAACAAGTGTATTCATTGAAATCCGTAGCATCACAAAATGACAGTTTAAAAGAAAATGTCTAACCATTTGAATTTAAAAAACCCATATGGTTTAAAAAAAACTGAAAAGGACAATTATAAAAACAATACAAAGGAGGGGCGCCTGGGTGGCTCAGTGGGTTAAAGCCTCTGCCTTCGGCTCGGGTCATGATCCCAGGGTCTTGGGATCGAGCCCCACGTCGGGCTCTCTGCTCAGCGGGGAGCCTGCTTCCTCCTCTCTCTTTGCCTGCCTCTCTGCCTACTTGTGATCTCTGTCTGTCAAATAAATAAATAAAAAAACCTTAAAAAAAAAAAAACAATACAAAGGAGTATTTAAAATGGAAAAGTTTCTTTTCCCATTTCCTCAATCCCACCCCTCAGTGACAGCCACTGGTGTTAATTTCTCTAAACCATTTTGTGGTGAATATGAGAAAGCACAGTCTCCTTGGAGATTTCCTTTCCTGCTGGGTGTTGGTCTCCCTCTCCAGGGGCGAGGTCATCCTTGGACTCCTGTTACCTCCCTGCCCCCTCAAAAGCAGGCGATTCTAAACAGGTGATAAGTTCTGCTTCCCTATGAGACAATATACTTTAGGGACTCCCCTGCCCACTTTTGGCACCCTTCCTCCTCTTGCAGGGGTGAACTCAGGCAAGGATTGGCCATAGAACACCCCTGCCCTTACCAGCAATTTTGCAGTCTTCTTATCCCCCTGAGATCTCTGTTCCTCCCCAGATTTTCTCAACGCCTTCAGATGCTCCAGCTGCTTTTGAATTTGCTCCTGAAAAAGAGGCACTTGTTGAAGCCTAAACTTGGCCTCTGCCATCTTTAGTTGGGCCAACTCTAGAGGGGAAAATCTGCTTTAGGAGATTTTGCTGCTTTAGGAGAATTTGCTGCAGCCAAGAGCACAGGGAGGGGGCCCAGGAAAGGGGGAGAATGAATCCATCACACCAGAGGAAGCATATCCAAGAAGTGGTGAGAGAGAGAGATTCTTAATGTCATGTGGGCACCTGGATTCAGCCATACCTGAAGCTAGTGCCTTTGGATCTCAGCTCCATGAACCAGTAAATTCCCTCTTTTGCTGATCTGGCTTGTATTGTGTTTTTGCTACTTATGGCTGAAGAATGCTGACTAATGCACCAACATCCCAGGGTTGGGAAATAAAGTATCCCGGACTTTTAAAAGCCTCTCCCCTCCCCACCCCCAAGAAGACCTACCTTGTATTCCAGGGCAGCCTCCTCGATGGGGCGCACCTGGTGGCCTCGATGCTCCTGACTCAAACTGCAGATGAGACAGATAGGCTCCCTGTGGTCCTCACAAAAGAGCAGCTGGACCTGCTTCATGTGTCGCTCACACTGTGGTAGGGACTTGGGGCTCAAAGTGGCCATGTGCAAGCCTTCTTGCTGCTTGTAGTCTTCCGAGTTATTTACTGTGAGTGAGGCCAGGCGCAGGAGGCTGCTGGATGAGCATTTGCCTGAGATCTTGGGGTCCCTAGAAGCAATGGAGTATCTGCAGGAGTCATCTCTTTCCTGGGCACGGCCAGGGGGATATACAGCCTCATCCTGTGGCTTCCCTGGAGACATGGCAGTGGAAGAATTTCCTGAGTCACAAACCCAGAACGTTATGAAGGGGTGCTTACAAAGGACAGCAGAGAGAGACAGTGAACCGTGCCTGGGACACACAAATTCCTGGTTAGACTGTGGCCACTTCCAGCTTGTCCTCCCCTGACTTTGCTCCAGCAAGGCAGCAAACTACCCAGTGGACTTGAGGGCTAAGGGCTCATGACAGTCCCGAGACTTGGAATTCCTGGGTAATTATCCTAAAGAAAGGCCTTTTGTTATAAATTCCACTCCTTCCTCCTATACATATATGGATGTAGCAGGTGATATAAAGGTAGTGAGACATTCTGACCAGTGTTTGCTTTGCCGCATAAAACCACCATCTAGGCTTCTCATGACTTGAGTGAGAGACCCCCTGGGGATAATGATTCACTCATAGCCTGACCCCTAGCAGAGTCCCTGGCACATGGTAAGGATGTGAGAAGTGTGTGTTGAATGAGAGAACTAAAGGGACCTCTCTTCACATCCCTGTGCAGGAAGAATTCAATGGAAGTAGGGAAAGGGACTTGACTTTATAAGGCTGAAGGGTATAAACCCAACATGATGAGAGCTACGACCAGCTGTGCCCCAGGACCATAGCACGACTTTCATAAAGCAGAAATGACAGAAGGTACAAGAAGAAACAGAAACATACTCAAGTCATTAGTCCCCTCCCACCGCCTCTCACAAGATCCCAGGAATTTATATCACATCTCTAAGTGAGATTGTGGGAAGGCCCCGTAGTAACCATTCTCCCCTCCTTTCCTTGTGATAGAATTGATTGCTACCCCCCCCAACAAAGACCCCATTTCTTGCAGTTAGGTATGGCTATTTGACTACATTCAGGCCAAAGGGATATAAATGAAGGCATCACGAGCAGCTTCTAGAAACTTCTGGAAACTTTCCCTAAGCTTATACTCTTCTCCTTTGTCCTTCCATCCTGGTGCTTGAAATGAGGATGCCACCCTCTGAGACCATGAGTTTGAGAGCAAACTTGGTGGAGCAGAAAAACAGCAGGAGCCTTGGTTCCTCACCCACGGAGTACCTTATCTGTTCTGAGCCATCCGTGTTATTTATGTAAAGGAGAAAGAAACTTCTGTCTTGTTTCAGTTAGTGCTATTTTGACATTTCTGTTATCCACAACCCAACATAATCCCAATTTCTGCCTCCTTAGTAAAAGAGATTTAGGATTTTAGCCAATAGCTCACCTCCCTGCCCAGAGAGGTGAATGGCAGACTCTTAGCCTCATGCAATACAGCCATGGGGTCATTGTGAGAAGCAGGTATTTTTACCCAGTCTTTCCCAAAGGCTCAAGCTGGGGTCCATGAATTCCTTGGCATTCTAAAGGATTTCAAAGTGTCTAAGAACTTGAACTTTGATGCAGCATTTTATGATGATGTGCATACGTGCATTTTTTTTTTTCAGGATTCACAGCCTACCTCAAATTCTCAATGGGTTGGGGTTCCCAGGGGGCACTCAGGGATCTTGTGACATAAATACAGTGGGGATAAAAGGTTTGTGAGGAAACACCTGCACAGGTCACCCTTCCTAAGGATGCTAGGTCTTCTGAGTTCTGGGGTCCTTTCTTACCTGAAGAAGGGACTTCTGGACCTGAAGAGTAATGGAGCTCACTGCCTACCATCTCCCTCAAGGCCTCAGGGGGTTCTTGAGCCTCAATTCCATTTTTCTTCGAGGGTCCTGTGGATTCTGGCTGCTCCCAGGTCATCTGGTCTCCAGACAGTGATGCACTGGAAAGTGTATTCCTGAATATTCCCCCCTTTGAAATCATGGAATGTTCTGGATTCCTGGAGCCTTTCTCTGGAGCCACGGTAGCACCTACATCCAGAGTGGCCACTTCACTGGGGGCGGCTGCTGAGTCTGGATGATCACTTCTCGTTTTATCTTGAGAGAGAAGAGTTTCTGGTTTGGGAGTTTCTCTCTCTCCCAGAAAAATGTTAAGTTCAAGACTTCTGGGTCGCTTCTGTCCTGAAGGTAAATGTCCTTCAGAGATCTTGGGTTTTATTCTTCCTAGGGACCCAGTAAGCAACCCAGAGTCAAGTTCTTGGAGCCGTCCTAAAGAGTTGGCATTCCTGGGTAGCCTGGCACTAGGACTCCCCTTCTCCCCCTGTGGTTTGCTAGGGAGTGGGCTTCTCCTGGCACCCAGAGTCATGCTCCTGGGCCTTGACTTGTGCAGCATATCCAGGCCCTCAGAACTCTTCTGATCTCTCTGTTTGCCCGGAGGCTTCTTCTGGGGCCCCCTTCCAGCCTCCTGCTGGCTGGATGGCAGGCCAGGGGCCCCATCACCATTTTGCCGCTGCCTGTCACCTTTCAGGCCATCTGGTATCTTCAGACCTTTGGGCTTATTCTCCCCGGAGGAACAAGACATTGCTGAACCGTCAGTGCCACTTGCTTGTATCAGAAGCTCTGCAAAGACAACAGGATGACAAGGCATGAAATTGTGCAGTGCTCAGGGCTAGGGTTTGAGAGAGAAGGGAGAGAAAGAAAAATCCTCTCAGAAATGACAAGTTCAGAATTGTTGTTGCCTAGACAATAACAATTACCATTAAATAATAAAATGCTAAAAAAAGATAAAAAATAATAAAATGCTAATTATTTGCTATATATTTCTCAAATAGTGCTTTTCAAACTTCTTTGGCAGGAGAGCTTGTTTCCAATATAAAATCTTACACAAAATTCTTAATTTGTAAAATAAAATCCCCCCTGGTTTACTGGTAGTAACGTGTGTGTGATTATAGGTGTGTAAAACTCTCTTATAAAACCCATCAATAAGGGGCACCTGGGTGGCTCAGTGGGTTAAGCTGCTGCCTTTGGCTCAGGTCATGATCTCAGGGTCCTGGGATCAAGTCCCACATCGGGCTCTCTGCTCAGCAGGGAGCCTGCTTCTCTCTTTCTCTCTTTCTCTGCCTACCTCTCTGTCTACTTGTGATCTCTCTCTGTCAAATAAATGAATAAAGTCTTTAAAAAAAAACCATCAATAAGAAGAATTAAGGGGGCGCCTGGGTTGCTCAGTGGGTTAAAGCCTCTGCCTTCGGCTCAGGTCATGATCCTAGGGTCCTGGGATCGAGCCCCGCATCGGGCTCTCTGCTTACCAGGGAGCCCGCTTCCTCCTCTCTCTCTCTCTGCCTGCCTCTCTGTGTACTTGTGATCTCTGTCTGCCAAATAAATAAATAAAATCTTTAAAAACAAAAAAGAAGAATTAAGGTATTTGGCATAAAAATTTGAAAACAGATTTTGAAGGACAGTTAAAACTTCAGAAACTAATTGACTTCTGTTTTATTCTATGGTTTCATGACATGAAGAAAATCCTAACAAACAGGTAAGTAAGTGGATATGGTGGTTTTTAAAAAAGATTTTATTTGTTTGAGAGAGAGAGAGTGAGAGAGAGAGCATGAGAAGGGGGAGGGTCAGAAGGTGAAGCAGACTCCCCGCTGAGCAGGGAGCCTGACATGGGACTCAGTCCCGGGACTCCCGGATCATGACCTGAGCTGAAGGCAGTTGCTCAGCCGACTGAACCACCCAGGCGCCCCTGTGTTGTTGTTGTTTTTAAAACAGCTCACTTTTGGGGCGCCTGGGTGGCTCAGTGGGTTAAAGCCTCTGCCTTCAGCTCAGGTCATGATCCTGGGGTCCTGGGATTGAGCCCCGCATCGGGCTCTCTGCTCAGCAGGGAGCCTGCTTCCTCCTCTCTCTCTCTCTGCCTGCCTCTCTGCCTCCTTGTGATCTCTCTCTCTCGCTGTCAAATGAATAAAATTAAAAAAAAAAAACCCAGCTTGCTTTGAAGTTTCAGGATATCGTTTCATTAAACAGAAATGACAGCAAAGGCTTAATTCCAAGGACTACATAAAAAGGAGTTCAAGGACAGCACAAACTATTACCCTGGTGGCCTCTAGAATTTCAAAATTTTGTTAATGACACATTTTAATATGCATTTGTTGGTTTTATAAGTTAGAAAAGTTAAGAAATTTGGATTAAGTATTTGCTAACATTCTAAAGAATCCCTGAATTATCTTCCTTGGATGGAACTTGAAAACTACTACGCTAACGAATAAAAGAAGATATCCTGTAATCAGCCCTTTAATTTTTGGTAGAAGAGGCTCTTACTAAAATTGCTTCAGAGCTGTTTAAAATGCTTTGCTGTTGCAAACACTTGGCTTCCTGGGAAAATGTAAGTTCCTCAAAATGGCTCAAGAACGAATGGGAAAGCCCTTGAAGATGCTAATAACCCAGTTTGTTTGTTTGTTTGTTTGTTTGTTTGTTTAAAAGATTTTATTTATTTATTTGACACAGAGAGAGATATCACAAGGAGGCAGAGAGAGAGGAGGAAGCAGGATCCCCGCTGAGCAGAGAGCCTGATGTGGGGCTCGATCCCAGGACCCTGGGATCATGACCTGAGCTGAAGGCAGAGGCTTTAATGCACTGAGCCACCCAGGTGCCCCAATAACCAGGTTTTAAAACATGAAATTCTACTCATCAAATCACACTGAGATCATGGTTTCGTCCTATTAGTCTTTCTTTTTTTTTTTTCCTATCAGTCTTTCAAAGAGTGGAGAACTTTTATGTTATTTAAACATTCTACTCCAGAAAAATACATGGAAAGCATTTCTAACATGTCCTCAAAGTCTAGAAGTAGATGAAATACTCAAACACTAACCAATACTATTTAAGCCCATTACGTATTTGCCCCCGCATCTCAAATAATAAAAATTCTTTGAAAGCAAAAATCCAATAGGCCACACTCGTTGATCACAGTGTGATAAAATCAGAAAATTACAGCAAAATCGGAATAGAAGAACAAGGAGGAGAAGAAGGAAGAAAAACAAGGAAAGAGAAAAGATGAAAGAAAGGAAGGAAAAGAATTGGGAATTTTAGAATACCTTTGTGAAATGTGTCAAAGAAGAGCTCAAAACTGAAAATAAGTGGATTTCAATGTGAACATTACCTGTTGACCCTGCTGATATGGTCAGTTAGCAAGCCTTTTTTTTTCTCTCTCTCCTGAAGATACTGGTCTGTACATAGGGGTTGATCACAATGAAGTTAGGGCCCCTTTAAGACCAGTCATCTAACTCCCGCCTCTCCTGATTCCACCCTGCAGTGAGAATCTCAGCCTCCCCCTCCAACACTCCCTGCCCCCCTCCCCTGCCCTTTTTAAAAGCCATTGGGAGCCTTAGCTATCATAAACCAGCTCCAAAGACCTAAGCAGCACAAAGAACTTGCTCGACCAGAGTCCCTGGGGTCATGGTAGACCTGGGACTCCTAACCCCAAGTCACAACACATTGGCCTAAACACAAGTTCCCTCTCGGACCTTTTACCCCAGACGCACTGGGAGAGGAATGGGGCATGGGGCCCGCTTACCTGGGCCAATTACCCTGTTAAGCTCCTCTGCCAGGAGATTCTGGTTCATGGCCCTCAGGACTTGCAGGGTCAGCCTCGCAGCATTCTCTTCCCCATAGTGGGTGATCATCAGAGTGGCCAGCTTCACGGGGTTGGCATTGTGGAGCTGGCCCCGGGGGATCCGGGAGTGATCCTTCTCCAGGCTGATGCTCAGCTTAAACTTGAACTTCTCAAAGTCATTGTCTCCCAGCTCCTCTAAGGAGTCCAGCAGATGGTCACTGGGCGTCTTGATCATGCTGTTGACCAGGAGAGGCCAGAGTCAGCTGTCTGAAACAATCTCTGCCCTGGAACCCAGAGGATGGGTAAAAAGAAGCCTCTTGTGAAATAGCGGAAAAGGCACAGGAAATGCTCTGCACAGTGGAGGAACTGAGCTATGAGTGTCATCATTTGTTTGTTCCCAGTGATGACACTTGCGTTCTCTTTCTCACAGATTTGGAGGCTTTTACAGTTGGGAGGGCTCAAGGTCAGCCACATGGTCCTCCAGCGCCCCAGCCATCACCTTCGCATTCTGCCCTGCAGAGCCACAGGTAAGTATGTGAAGGAGGGACTGGGGCTGGATTCCAGAGTCTTGATCCTGGGCAGGCAATCAGATGCCTCTTCTCCCGTGATGTGGGGGAGGGGAAGCAGGAACAAAGCCACTGGTCCCACACTGCTGAGGACCATGATGAGGGTCAGTCTGTCTGGCCAGTTCTCCTCCAGACTCTTGGGATTTTACTGGCCCTCCAAAGCAAATGGTGGGAGGAGCGGGGGAAACGCAGCCCTGCAAGTTTTGTCCTTCCCTGCCCAGAAGGAGGTGAAGCCAGAAGGACACTGCCAGGACACAGGCCCTGCTGTCACCCCTGTTGATGTAGTTCCGGTTGTCTGGTACTTTCAGCATCACGAAGCCTCAAAACAGCATGCGTGGGACTGTCATCCTGATTTATTTGTTTTCTGCTGTGCCTTGGCTTCCTGAGGGCGTACCCACGAGGGAGGGGGCTTGTCCATACACTCTTAGGAACAAGTTTATTGTTGTTTTTAAGTGAGCTCTATGCCCAGTGTGAGGCTTGAATGAGAGCCCCGAGAACAAGGGTCACCTGCTCTACTGACTGAGCCAGCCAGGTGCCCCTGAACAAGTATTTTGGACACCATGCCAGGATGTGGAAAAACAAGGGTGAAAAAGACATAGGTGTCCTTTGGAGCTCACATCCCAGCATCGGGCTCCAGAAGTCACTCCAAGGTTAGTAGAAGTCGTATGTGCAGTGAGCGGACCTCCACAGTTAACTGCTTCTGTCTTTCTGCATACCCTGAGTTTTATCCCCAACTGTTTGTTTTGAAAAATTTTAAACCTAGAAAAGTTACCTAGATTCACCAGCTGTTTACATTTTACAGTATTTAGTGATTCTCTCTCTTATATACACACATGCGTGCACTTCATTTTTCCTTTTTTTCCCCACTCTGAACCATTTTGTAATGAATTGAAAACATTATCAGCTATCAGTCCAAATGCCCTACATACCCTAAGTACAATGAACAAGGATACAAGGATATTATTTTAAAGATTTTATTTATTTATTTGACAGACAGAGATCACAAGTAGGCAGAGAGAGAGGGGGAAGCAGGCTCCCCACCGAGCGGAGAGTGTGATGTGGGTCTCCATCCCAGGACACTGAGACCATGACCTAAGCCGAAGGCAGAGGCTCAACCCACTGAGCCACCCAAGGATATTATTTTAAATAATCAGAATACAGGAGCGCTTGGGTGGCTCAGTTGTTAAGCGTCTGCCTTCGGCTCAGGTCATGATCCCAGGGTCCTGGGATTAAGCCCCACATCATGCTCCCTGCTCATTGGGGAGCCTGCTTCTTCTTCTCCTACTCCCCCTGCTTGTGTTCCTCTCTCGCTGTGTCTCTCTCTGTCAAATAAATAAAAATCTTAAAAAAAATAAATAATCAGAATACAATTATCATACTCAGGAAAATTAACATCATTTTAATACTATAAGGAGCCCATAATCAAATTTCTCCAATTGCCCTGATAATGTCCTTGACAGGTTTTTTTTCCCCAACCCAGGGTCCAATCAGAGATCCTGCACTGCTTTTAGTTGTCACATCTCTATAGTCTGCTTCTGCTAGAACACTTTACACTTCCCTACCTTTTTATTTTTTTATTTTTTTATTTATTTTTTTTTAAGATTTTTATTTATTTGACAGACAGAGATCACAGGCAGAGAGGCAGGCAGAGAGAGAGAGGGGGAAGCAGGCTCCCTGCTGAGCAGAGAGCCTGATGCGGGGCTTGATCCCAGGACCCTGGGATCATGACCTGAGCCGAAGGCAGAGGCTTTAACCCACTGAGCCACCCAGGCGCCCCAACACTTCCCTACCTTTTTAAATTCGGTCAGTGTTTTTGCAAAGTCTTTTCCAAGCAGAATGTCCCTTAATTTAGATCTGTGCATCGTTTCCTTATTATCAGACTGAAGGTACATTCAGCTGCTCAAGATGTCTCCATTTTTTTTTAAGGATTTTATTTATTTATTTGACAGAGAGAAATCACAAGTAGGCAGAGAGGCAGGCAGAGAGAGAGAGGAGGAAGCAGGCTCCCTGCCAAACAGAGAGCCCGATGCAGGGCTCCATCCCAGCACCCTGAGATCATGACCTGAGCCTAAGGCAGAGGCTTAATCCACTGAACCACCCAGGAGCCCAAGATGTCTCCATTGTAAAAGGACATTTTTTCTTTGTAATTAATAAGTAACCTGAGAATGTGGAAATGTCTGGTTCTCCTACAGTCTTTCACCCCATGATCTGAGCATTCGTGGATGATCCTTTCCTCAATCAGTTGCTCCAGCGGTCCTTGCAAAATGGTGATGTTTTTGTCACTTAGCTGGTATCATTTGCATGTCCTGGTTTAAGCTTTCTGAACTTCTCATGAAATTTTTGGCTTACAGATGTTCTGTCGGTAACACAATGGTGCTTAGTCTGTGCCAGGCACGCTTTGCTTTATGTCCAGTATCTTCTCAAATCTCCACAGCACGCCTCCAGGATTCGTGATTCATCATTGGTCTCATGGCCGGCATTAGTGGTTTAGTGACTTGCTCAGTGACTGAGCCAGGATTCAAACTCCCTCCTTTAACCGCTTTGCAGTATTGTCTGCGTGCATGATAATAATATTATTTTACATTCCTCACTAACCACAGATGTCGCTTTTCCAGCTGTCCAGTGAAGCTCACAGTGGGCTCTTCTGACCACTCCCACAGGTCATTCACAACACTCAGATGCCTGCCTGAACAGACAGCACTATGTCTGACCCGCCTGTGTGTGACCAGCTGGGACCAAGGCTTCAATGCCTTCTGCTTGGTCAGATGTATCTTACTGTCCACTTTGTCCACATTCTTAATATTTTGCAGAGGACTCAGTCTTTTTGGTTTAATTGCTGACAGCATCCAGTTTTCTGGATCCTGCTGAGAACCCCAAATCCAGCATACTCCCTAAAAAATGGATGGACCCAAATGCATGCATATTTATGGTGCAGATGTTGGATGTGGCGTTCTCAGGTTGGGCCAGAAGCGTGTTGACTGAGCGTCTCTGGGATCAAGACCTGTGCAAGATTTCAGAAGGCAGTAACACAGTCACCTCACAGGGAGCCTCAAACTCCCGAGACAGAACTGAAGTTGTGCAACAACCGCAGGGTCCTTCGTGTGCCTGGGGTCCCTGACCCTGTCCTGACTGGCCAGGAAACTCCTTTAAGTGGACACTAACACACCAAGAGCAGAATTGGGCAGGAACTGGGGCTTTCCAGTCCAAAGCAGGATATTTTGCAATTGCAGTGATAACCTTTCACAACAGGGAGAAATTCTGAGGCATGGACTTGCCTTTTTTTTTTTTTTTTTTTTAAGAGAGAGCATGCAAGCAGAGTTTGGGGGGAAGAGGGGCAGAATGAGCGGAGAGAGAGAATCTCAAACAGACGGCCCACTGAGCTCGGAGCCCCACACTGGGCTTGATCTCACAACCCTGAGATGATGACCTTAGCTGAAACCAAGAGTCAGTCGCTCGACTGAGCTACCTAGTTGCTCCAAGGCATGGACGTGTAAGGTAGTGGCATTTCTAGGTCAAGAGGAGCTGAAAGAGGTTCCAGTTTTTGAGGTTCCGGTAGTTTTTTAAAATGAAGAAATGTGAAAAGACAATTATAGCTCTTGGGATGCCTTTTAAATGTCCGAACAGTTGTAGTGGAGTGTCTGTGAAATCTGTCTTGTGCCTCCGTGACTGTATGTGCACCCTTATTTGGAAACAACATGACAAACCTCAGTCCATCGCACTGGTGCGAGCAGAGAGACCTCAACCTCTGCTCTTACCCTAAGTAACGCACAGCCCAGACATCTGGGTTTCATCTTTCTTACTCCATGAGAGTTTCACTTTCTAACACATTCATTTTTGCATCACTTTGAGATGTTTTAAGTCAATTTGTATTACTTTTGTAAAAGAAAAGAGTTTAAAAAAAGTATTTTATAATTAGCTTAGCCTCGAAGGGGATATCAGTCCTGTCCCCACAACCATCATGATAAAAGGTGTGTGGTATTTAAATATAGTACATATCAGTTATTGAGAGAGTCTTAGGCAAGATCATGGAAGAGTTCCTGTGTTAATCCGGAGCTGGAAATAACAGATCCCACTGTGACCCAAACTCTTCCTCACTCTCCAGTATATTGAATTTTAAGGGAGAAATGTGAGACTTTGAGAGGCTAATGTCTTAATCTCAACATGAAGTTCTAGGCAATGAACTTTCCCCTGAGAAACATACTTGTAACTGTGCTTCCTGAGAGCGAACCAAGTTCTGGTGCAGCCTCCAACCTCCTGAGCAAGATGGAAACGGAGAGAAAGGCAGCTTCTTAGGTGGCCTTGACCTGTGGAGGTTGTACAGTAGTGGGGCGGGAATAGTTCCTGGATTGGTTTGCCAGTGAGAGTTTCATTTGCAGTATGGTAATGCCAAGCAAGAAGCTTTATGTCCTCTAAAGTGCTATACACATTATTGATTCAGATTGTTAAATCTAGATGGAGGATAAATGAGTGTTCATTTTACTCTAATTTTTAAATATATTTAAACGTTTTGTAATTTAAAGCACTGAAAAAAAATTGTTTTACCAATATTTCTAGGGACCCTTTTAGGAGGCTGTCTCTGAAGATAGTCCCTGACCTCCAAAAGCTTACAGGTTAGCGAAGGAGAAGAGCCCAGGTGCCTGGAAAGGCAAGTGCTCTCCCTTGCCTTGCACCCTTTGAGGTTCGGTTTACGTAATCGTCTCCCACTCCCACCTCCCCGTCCGTCTTAACCAGTCCCAGAGCTGTCCTGCGTGCTTGGGTCATGCCTACTAGTAGTGGGGGGAAAACGGGACTCCCAAGATCTAGGGCGTGGGGCCTGGGCCAGTTACTCGATATCTGAGTTTGTTTCCTGTCAAATGGGCGGTTTGGGAATTTCAATGAGGTAATGTATGCAAAAGAGCCTGGCTCGGTGGGTCAGCGTCAGCTAGGTCCTATGATGCTCCAGCGCCCCCCGCAGCGCCCGGCTTAGTCGTGGCCGATGTCCGAGGGCGGGACAGGTGATCCCCGGCTCCGCACAGCCGTGACCTCTGAGTCCCCTCCGCCCACAGCGCGCGGTTCCCTGCTGCCGCGCTTGCTTCCGCGCGTGGGGGCAGGAAGAACCCCCTCCTCGGGTCTCACGCCCGGCAGCAACTCCCCTGGGGCAGTCCCTTGTACGGGAAGCGACTCCAACCTCGTAGGGGAAGCTGGAGGGGTTTTGTCTGCGGGAAGCGTAGCCTGAAGATAAAAGGGAAGTGTCAGCGCCAAGCCCCAACAGGTAGGCTGGCAGGCACTGGGGGCGAGATCAGCCGGCACGCTGACTCCGGGGCCCCGCGGGCTCTGCGAGAAATAGGGAGAGCCCCAGGAGGCACCACGCGCCAGGAGGCGGGCTCCCCGGACGCCGCACTGGTTCGTCCGAGGGCGACGCCCTAAACTACATCTCCCAGGGGGCCCCGGGAGTAAGCGGAGCCAATCGGAGGGTGAGTGGGCAGGCTCAGCCGGGCCTATGTCGCCCAGGGGGCGCCGGAGCGGGGCGCTGTGATCCCGGTTGGAAACCCCAGCGTCCTATGGCTGTGTCTCCACAGAGCGGCCAGCGTCCGGCGCTGAGGAAGGTGGTGGTCGCCTCGGTATCCTGGGCACTACGCCAAGAAATGCAGTTGATGCGGCCACCAGCGGCCTGGGGTTGGCGGGGCGCGGATGCCCACAACCTTTCACCCTTTAAGAGCCCCTAGACCTCGTTCAGTCGTGTTTCCGGCAAGTTTCTAGCGAGTGCCTGCTGTGCACCTGTTGCTGTGCGGGGACGAAGACAGGCAGGTCAGGTGGCACCCCTGCGCCAGAGCGCGTGTCTCCTGGCTTGCAGGGGTGCAGGGGTGGGGTGGTCTCCTCTTTTTTTTTTTTTTTTTTAAGATTTTATTTATTAAGGGGTGGTCTCCTCTTGCGGCGAGAGCAGTGAAAGGAATCCGTTCAGCCCAACGCCAGCATTGTCATCTTGTCGGTTTTCAAACACCAGGAACCCTAGGGTACCGATTCTAAAATTTCTCTCTATCGCGATTGATTTTTGAAAAATCCAGGGAAATGCTGTGGGCAGTGGAGATAATGGTTTTGTTCAGAAAAAAAGCATATGGACCCGCAGTTTCGTGTGTCATTTCAGGGGATTTATGACTTCTGAAGTCCGCCTGGCGGAACGGGGCACGGAGTTCTAGGCATGGACCCTCCCATCAGTTAAAGCCGCCGGTACTTTTTAGTTGTTTCACATATTTCACCTTAAAGGAAGATTTCCTTTGATCCAGAGGGCAGAGTTGGGCAGGAACACCCAGCCAGACGGTCTATCTGTATTTCTAGTCCCAACATTCTGTTTAAGTCCTTCCCATCAAGACTACTTTCTAGTCTCTGGTAAGCATAACCAGACTATATTCACCTCCATGGTACTGGGAGGGGCACCTTCTTACCCAAATCCTTGTCACCCTTGTGGAAGGATCCCTTGCCTGCCACTCTTGCCAATTAGTTAGAAACTGTAAACGACTTAAATGACTATCACCAGGTGACTGAGGAAATTTTGGTAAAACTATTCAATGAACTGTACTGCATCCGTTGAAAATGTGCAGTGGGTTTTTGTATGCTAATGTGAGGAGATGGCCAATATGTAAGGAGAAAAAAGCATGTTTACAGTATAACGACAATATAATCCCACGTTTGTAAATAACAGGAAAAATATTTTTTAAAAACTTAAATATCTGAAGGAGGGGGACAAAAAATAACATGGCAACCTATAGAGAGTAGAATTGGGGATAGAGGTTGTGCTTTTCACTCTGTGTCCTTTATATGTTTTTGTGTTCTTCAATGAGCAATTTAAACATTTTATGACATATGAAACATTGTCCCCGAATATATTCTAAGTGTAAAATAATAAGGCAAAACAAAATATCGCAAGCTAATGTTAGAGGAAGACTTTCATGTGTTGCTCATTAATTTCTTTATTTGTTTATGTAAGTATGTAGGCTTCATGACCAACATGGGGCTCAAACTCACCACCCTGAGGTTGAGAGTCACATGCTCTAACAACTGAGCCAGCCAGGCACCCCTGCTCATTATTATTTATAACAAAAACTTAAATGAAACCTCATATACTGGAATATTTTTTCACTGCAGTGTAGAGGATTAGGAAAATGGTTTTTAAAAAGCAGACTGTGCCCATAGAGAAACACATGTGTGAGATTTTCAAACAATGTGTGAGGTTTGCCAATACTGGAGAAACAGCACAGACCTGCCTTTAGAGTTAAATACACATACATACATGCACACACACAGCAGGCATCAGATTAATGCAGACACAGACAAGGGAAAGCATAAGGTCCCGTGCCCTGACTCCCTTGAAGTTACAGAGCAGAAGCTATAATTTAAAAACTGTGATTGAAATAAGCTGAAATGACTAAAAGGCCATTTGCCCAGGAAGACCTGAGTATCTGCACAAGAGCCTTCACACAGGGCAGTACCTAGCCCTGCATCCCTGCCCAATTCAGGGGGCACTTTCCGGGCGTCCTGTAGAGGGCCCTCCCACGTGGTCTCTAGGGCTGCCTGTGGAAGCACAGTGGGTACCCCTCTCCCATTCCTCATCCCCAAGGACAATCTGCAAAAGCCAGCGGTTGGAAACAGTTCATGCTGCAGGAAGTAGTTAGGAGAAAACAACTGTACAAGTCAAAGCTAAAATCAGACATCAAAGACCACAGAAAACATTTTCCAAGGTTGATGTAGTTGTGGTGGGGATCAAAAGACCAAAAATCATAGCCTTGGAACTGCAGTGGGTGACACTTATGCTTGAAGCTAACATATACTGGGCACTTTGTGTGTGTATTCTCAGCGAGAATACTGTGCCAACAGTTAACCAGTTGTATGACACTGGCTGAGCAATGGACCTGTCCAGTTTTTCAGCCTTGATTGTACCTATATGAGGTACCTGGAATAGTTATATCCAGAGACAAAGTAGAATCTTGTTTAACAGGCTGGGAATGGAGGGTATGGAGAGTTATTTAATGGTTAGAATTTCAGTCTGGGCTGATGAAAAAAGTTCTGAGGATGGGTGGTAGTGACGGTTGTACAACAATGTGAATGCACTTAATGCCACTGAATTGTACACGTAACAATTGTTAAAATGGTAAATTTGAGGTTATGTATATTTTACCATGCCAAAACCCTAAAAAATGCACATTCCCCTTGATTCAATTATTCTATTTCCGGGAGTATCCTAAAAAAAATTATTGAGTGTATACAAAGTTGCATTACAAGATGTCCTTTTCAGAATTGCTTATTAAACCAAGAATTGGAAACAACCTAAAATGTCCATCAGTAGAGGAGGTAGTAAGTACAATGGTGGTGCACCATACGCTAGCATACTGTGCATCTGATCGGAGTAAGATAGCCCTGTTCATGTTGAGCCAAGGCACACTGTTATTAAAAGGCAAATTGGGAAAACATGTGCACATAATAAATACATATATGTGAACACAGCAGAAGGAAATTTACAGAATGTACAGCCAACTGTTACCTATAAAAATGAGTAGAAGTGAAATAAGGAGATGGTGAAAAGTTTCCTCATTTTCTTTGTATACATGTTGATTCTTTGACTCTTGTACAGTGACTATCCATGCATTACTGTTGTTGCATAAAAACACCTCAGAAGCTAGTGGTATAAAAACAACCTTTTTATTCTCATGATTTTGTGGTCAGGATTTTGAGCAGGACGCAGGAGGGACAACTCATGTCTGCCGCATGACCGGAGCTCCACCTGGGGTGGCTCCTGTGTCTGGAGATTGCTGGAATGGCTGTGATTGACTGGTGTTATGGGTCTGGGGCCTTGGTGCTGGCTCTCTGCAGGTGACTGCTTGTTTCTTCTCCCCCTTATTCAGCTGGGACTGGGATATCCACGTGACTTCTTCCCTTGTATGCGGTGTGCCTGGGCTGGGCTGGGCTGGCTGGAACAGCGAGAGTTTGCTGCACATTCATTTCTGTCTCTGGGCATAGCTTGGGCTTCCTCGCAGCATGGCAGTCTCAAAATAATCAGCCTTCTTAAATGGCAGCTGGTGTTCCCAGAGGTAGCTCTCCAGGAAGCCTCTGGCGGTAGCTTTAAGACTTCTTAGGTAGTCCCAGAAAGTCACTTCCATTTCATTCTGTTGTCTAAGCATGTCACTAAGGTTGGTCTAGGAACCCCCTCTCAAGTAATAAGGAATTTGTGGCTGTTTTTAACCTACCACACTTAATCTAATGTTAAAAATAAAGACTTATCACAGGAAACTCAACCTGATGTTTTGATTTATAGTGACCTTCATTCGAGCAGAGCACACCCACCTCTTTCATTTCTCTCAGCAGTCATTGCAAATGTAGTCTCTTTGGAGATCCTGGAGGCCTGTTGCTTCCTTCCAAGTTTCTTAGGCCATTCTGCAAATTAATGTTTAGCTCAGTGGTTCTCATCTTCGGTTGTACATTAGAATCATCTGGGGAGGTGGCGCCTGGATGCCTCAGTTGGTTAAGCGACTGCCTTCAGCTCAGGTGGTGATCTCAGGGTCCTGAGATTGACCCTGCATCAGGATCCCTGCTCAGTGGGGAGCCTGCTTCTCCCTCTCCCTCTGCTGCTCCCCCTGCTTGTGCATACTTTCTTTCTCCTCCTCTCTCTCAGATGAATAAATTAAAAAATCTTAAAAAAAAAAAGAATCATTTGCGGAGCTTTAGAAAATCTTGCTGCCCAAACCACATACATACATACATACATTGTACCCAGGTGCTATGGTCTGCATGTTTGTGCCCCATTAATGGGAGTGATGCTCTCGTATACAAGACCTACAGAGCTCCCAATTCCCTTCCACCATGTGAGGACACAAAGGTTGGCAATCTGAAACCTAGAAGAGGGAACCCACCTGACCAGACTGGCACCCTGATTTCTCATAGCCTCCAGAGGTATGAGGAATAATTTCTGGGGCGCCTGACTGGCTCGGTCGATGGAGCATGTGACTCTTGATCTCAGGGTTGTGAGTTTGAGCCCCACATTGGGCATAGAGATTACTTAAAATAAAACCTTTTTTTAAAGTTTTTATTTATTTATTTGACACAGAGAGAGAGATAGATCACGAATAGGCAGAGAGGCAGGCAGAGGAGGAGGGGAAAGCAGGCTCCCTGCTGAGCAGAGAGCCCGATTCGGGGCTTGATCCCAGGACCCTGAGATCATGACCTGAGCTGAAGGCAGAGGCTTAACCCACTGAGCCACCCAGGCGCCCTGTCATTTTTTTTTTTAAGGATTTTATTTATCTATTTGACAGAGATTACAAGTAGGCAGAGAGGCAGGCAGAGAGCGGGAAGCAGTCTCCCTGCTGAGCAGAGAACCTGATGCAGGGTCAATCCCAGGACCCTAAGATCATGACCAGAGCTGAAGGCAGAGGCTTAACCCACTGAGCCACCCAGGCGCCCAAAATAGAACCTTTTAAAAAGGGAGATTTCTGTTGTTTATAATCTACCTAAGCTGTAATAATTACAGTAGCCCTAATGGACCAAGACAGCAGGGGTCAGACTTATTCTGCCCAGATCACTAGGCTAGAAATGAGAGAGGATTTCAGGACTAGTACTCATTTCAGAATTAAAGATCATAGTTTCCTGGAGTGCCCTTTGTACATTTCTTCAAGAATGTGAAGATGACTGCATGCGCAGGAGGGCTAGGGGTACTGTGTCTCATCCTTGCCTCTACTTTGCCCCCACCATGTCATGAGCCCCTTGGAGGCCCAGTCACCAGTCTGTTCCCTGATTTCCTTGATTTTAGTCTAGACAACACACTGTGAAAGAATCCCTGCAAATTCTGAAAGATCCCAACTGAAAATTTCTTAACGTGGTCCGTGTGGGTTTTTTCTCCTTTCAAGAAGACAAACAGCTGTGGCATCTTTGGGAAGACTGTCAGAGATGGAGAAAGGGATGAGGCCTCTCCAAAACCCTTTTGCCTTCCGTTCTCACTACTAGCTTTAGTAGCTAGAGCTATTAAGAATTGCAGTATTGGGGCATCTGGGTGGCTCAGTGGGTTAAAGCCTCTGCCTTTGGCTCCGGTTATGATCCCAAGGTCCTGGGATAAAGCCCTGCATCAGGCTCTCTGCTCAGCAGGGAGCCTGCTTCCTCCTCTCTCTCTCTGCCTGCCTCTCTGCCTACTTGTGATCTCTGTCAAATAAATAAAATCTTTAAAAAAAGAATTGCAATATAAAGTCCATAAAATAGTTTTATTTTTAAAGTCTCTTAACAAGGGAAGAGGAAGTAAAAAAAGAGAGAGAGAGAGAGAGAGAACCTTAAGGAGGCAGAAGGGGAAGCAACCTGAACTCCTCTTCCTTGCTTCCCCTTTACACAAGCACCAAGAGTGCTTCCAAAGCAACAAAAATACTTGAGAGGTCCAAGAGTTAACATTTGTGTTCCACAAATAGAACCCTTGTTTTCTAGGGCCTTGGGGATACTTCAAAAGCCTTATCAGATTAAGTCTACAGGAAAACCTAAATGAATTTTTCAAGAAGAGTAGAATGAACCTCATTTTCTAATCAATGCAGGAAAAAACTCTTAGAGGAAAATTTTCTTCACGAATTGACCAACTCTTGGCTAAAAGGGGAGATAAAAACTGCAGGGACAAGCTATTTTGAGATGATCAATGAGAATATTGTATATTAAAACTACGGTGAGTAACCAGAGCTGCACTTAGAGGAAAACTCATAGCCTTAAGTGCTTTTATCATTAAATAGAGATTAGAAATTAAATACACTGGGGCACCTGGGTGGCACAGTCGGTTAAGCATCTGACTCTTGGTTTCAGCTCAGGTCATGGTCTCAGGGTTGTGATCTTATGGTCATGAGATGGAGCCCCACATTGGGCTCAGCATGGAGTCTGTTTGAGACTGTCTCCTGCCCCTCCCGCTTGTGTGCTTGCTCTCTCTCAAATAAATAAATAGATATTTTAACAAAATTACAGTGCTATTTATTGAAAGTTTAATTCGCATGGAAAGTGCACTTAAATATATTTTACTTAATCTTTGTAGTACTTATGAGGTGGATACTGTATTTTCCTTTTATCTTTTCAAAACACTCCCAAGTGTAGCGAGGCCTATCCATGCAATGGCCTAGGTTCTTCATTTTCAAGAGTATTTCACACCTTTCTTGATTCATTGCTACAAACATTTATTAATGTTTATTATGTATACGGAACTTGAGGGGTGAATAATTAATGTTCTCTACCCTGTAGAACTCCACAGTCAGTGTGTGTGATGTTGATGTACGTATGTTGAAAGGGCAGAAGAGGACACAGGTCATAGTATGATTGTAACTAACCCTCCCAGTTAAGGCAGACTTTTAGTGCTAAAAATAAGGTCTAAAAAAAGTACCATGGGAGCCCAGAAGAAAGTGATTTTGCATTGTGGTGGCAGCAAGAGTCGGCTGCAGTGCTTGTGGCTACAGTTCATGGCTTTGTTCCTATTTTGTTTTGTTTTTCCCCTTCAGAATAGTCTGATGTGAAACTGCTTGATCAAAGAGGAAAAACATTTTAA
Source organism: Lontra canadensis (assembly GCF_010015895.1). NCBI lineage: Eukaryota > Metazoa > Chordata > Mammalia > Carnivora > Mustelidae > Lontra > Lontra canadensis. The sequence goes on from NW_022631299.1 coordinate 160,045, forward strand.
GATACATCAAACACACCATCAGACCGCTTTCCATGAAGTGTACCGCATTCACAGGGTCTCTCCTCTGTAGGGAGATGTTGGTGTCTATAAAGGTCTGAATGAAGGAAGCTTTTCCCACAGCGTGGGCCCCAGTGAGGCTTCTTTCCTGAATGAGTCTCTGATGCTCAGGGAGTCTGATGTTGAGAAACTCTCCAGGGTGAACTTCTCAGGGTTCCATCTGTACAGAGTGGTCTGATGCTCTATTAGTTCTGCTAAATCTTGGGATTTCCAAGTTAATTTTCTAATTTGTTTTTCTTTTTTTTTAAAACAGAACCACAGCATTCTACGCAAAGGTAACAGTGAATGGATCTGGAGTTCCCAGGTTTTTTGTGCTTTGAAGAAGCTTCTCTCTCCTGTTTATTATTTAAATTTTAGTTTACAGTGCAATATTGGATTCTGGAGTAGAATGGAGTGACTCATCACTTATATACAACACCCACGGCTCATCACAAGTGCCCTCTTTAATGCCCCATTACCCATTTGTCCCTCCCCCACCTCGCTCCATCAACCCTCAAGTTTATTCTCTATCATTAAGAATCACTTATGGCTTGTTTCCCTCTCCCTCTTTTCCCCTTTCCCCTTACCATATGCTCATCTGTTTTCCTACTTGAATTCCACATATGAGTGGGATCATATGGTATTTGTCTTTCTCTAACTTACTTCACTTAGCACTCTAGCTCCATCTGTCATCGCAAACGGCAACATTCCATTATTTTTGATGGCTGAGTAATATTCCTGTGTGTGTGTGTGTGTGTGTGTGTGTGTGTGTACGCACGCACACGTGCCTATGTGTGTATCACATCTTTATCCATTCATCAGTCGATGGACATCTGGGCTCTCTCCATAATTCAGTTATTGCTGATAACACTGCTGTAAACATCAGGGGGCAGGTGCCTCTTCGAATTTGTATTTTGGTACCTTTGGGTCAAATACCCACTACTGCAGTTGCTGGACTGTAGGGTGGTTCCATTTTCAATTTTTTAAGGAGCCTCCAAACTCTTCTCCAGAGTGGCTGCACCTGTTTCCATTCCCACCAACAGTGCACAAAGAGTTGCCCTTTGTCCACATCCTCCCCGACACTTGTCATTTCTTGTGTTGTTGATTTTAGCCATTCTCACATGTGTGAGGTGCATCTCGTTGTGGTTTTAATTTGTATTTCCCTGATGCCGAGTGATGTTGAGCATCTTTTCATGTGTCTGTAAGCCATCTGGATGTCTTTTTTGGAAAAGTGTCCATATTTTTCTGCCCATTTCTTAACTGGGTTATTTGTTTTCTGGGGTTGAGTTTGGTAAGTCTTTATAGATTTTGGATACTAACCCTTTATCAGATATGTCGTTTGCAGATATCTTTTCCAATTCTGTAGGCAGCTTTTTCGTTTTGCTGATTGTTTCCTTTGCTGCACGGAAGCTTTTTATCTTGATGAGGCTGTCCCGATAGTTCGTTTTTGAGTATGTTTCCTTGCCTCTGGCGACATGTCTAACAAGAAGCTGCTGCAGCCGAGGTTGAAGAGGCTTCTCCCTGTGTTCTCCTCTAGGATTTTGTTTTTAAATATTTTATTTGTGTGTGAGAAAGAAAGTGCACAAGCAGGGGGAGTGGCAGCCAGAAGGAGAAGCAGGCTCCCCACTGAGCAAAGATCCTGATGCAGGACTCGAACCCAGGATGATGGGATCATGACCTGAGCCGAAGGTAGATGCTTAATGGGCTGAGCCAGCCAGGCGTCCCTCCTCTAGGATTTTCATGGTTTCATGTCTCACAGTTAGGTCTTTCATCCATTTTGAATTTGTTTTTGTGTATGGTACAAGACATCTCATTCTTCTGCCTGTTGCTGTCCAGTTTTCCCAACACAATTTGTTGAAGAGACTGTGTTTTTTCCATTGAACATTCTTTTCTGCTTTGTCAAATATTAGTTGACCAAATAGCTGTGGGTACATTTCTGGGTCTCTCCTGATCTTAAAACCTGAGAGAAGAAATGAAAATTGAAAATGTCTCCCTGTTCAAAGGGGAAACAAAGTGAGGGGGAGGAAAAGTTGTATTAAACCAGTAACAGGATGATAGAAACCCCTAAGTAAATCTCAAAGCTTTGACTTTTTGTTTCTTTCTTTACTTGTATCCAGTGAATATTCACATTATCTTGAAGCCAAATCCTTGTTTCATTTGGAAATTCTGCGTCCTTTTTCCCACGGCTCTTCTCTGTGCTCCGCTGGGAAGCTCAGGTCACACTTTGGTACCGGATATCCTGGCCACAAGAAAGACTGGAACATAAAGAGTTTGGGTCACCACTGACTATTCCTGGATTCAAGTTGATTTCCGGGGCAGATGGCCTCTTTATATCTATTTCCTCACTTAGGATGATTTCACCTAGTTCCTGTCAGGCAGTATTTCAGTGTTAAAATAAAACCAAAATGAGGGGAAGGCTTTTGTGCTCAATTCAAGGCTACTATCCTCCATCTAATCTGTGGACGAGGAGTGAATTAATTCTATGTTAAAAATCAATGCACTAGGGGCGCCTGGGTGGCTCAGTGGGTTAAGCCTCTGCCTTCGGCTCAGGTCATGATCCCAGGGTCCTGGGATCGAGTCCCGCGTCGGGCTCTCTGCACGGCAGGGAGCCTGCTTCCCTTCCTCTCTCTGCCTGCCTCTCTGCCTACTTGTGATCTCTGCCTGTCAAATAAATAAATAAAATCTTTAAAAAAAAAAAAAATCAATGCACTAGGGGCACCTGGGTGGCTCAGTGGGTTAAAGCCTCTGCCTTTGGCTCAGGTCATGATCCCAGGGTCCTGGGATCGAGCCCCACATCAGGCTCTCTGCTCTGCGGGGAGCCGCCTTCCTCCTCTCTCTCTCTCTCTGCCTGTCTCTCTGCCTACTTGTCATCTCTGTCTGTCAAATAAATAAAATCTTTAAAAAAAATCAATGCACTATATTAGTTTTTATATTATCTTTTGAATATTTTGTTAAGGGAATTATCTAAGGACTAAAATGCCAAAAGAAGAGAGAGAGAGCAAGAGGTGTAAAAGTGGGAGTTTGGGAACTGTGTCCTGGATTAATTTCAGTTAAGAGATTTTCAAATAAAAATGGATATGTGAACTTGGTTGGTGGTAACCAGCAAATACTGTCTTTATATGTTTCTTTTTGCTGAACTCTAGAAGTGGATTATCCTGAAGTTAACCAAAACAACTATCCAAGAGTGTTTCCGGCAATCCAGAGACAGCTGGTAAAACTGTATGCAGCTCAGTCCCTGCTGTGCCCTACTACTGAAAGCAGCTAGTTTGCAGCCTCTTTGTGTCCCTTCCTGCCCCTTCTCACCCCGGATAAAATTTACTGCTCTGCAACGAAGTGTGGGTTGGTAAGTGGTGGGTTTATGATTCAAGGAGGAAACATGAGGAAATGTTTAAATATGAGAATTATGTTTAAATATGAGGAACAAACATGAGGAAAATGTTTAAATATTAACATTCCAAAACAATATTAGCAAATTAGATTGTTAATCTGAAGGAAAACTTAAATTTTAGAACATTTTACCAATATACAGGAAGTTGAGCAAAATGCCTTATTTTATTTTCACGGAGAAAGGCAACATGTTTCAGTTTAAAATAAAATGCATTTCAAATGAAATGCCATGTAAAGTATTTTGTTTATAATTGGATTTCAAAGGTAAGAGTAAGATCAAAGAGCAATTTCATACATGTAGAGCCAAACCCTGAGCCATAGATCACAGGGAATCTATAGTACAGTAAAGTGGGATGAAACAAAAGCTGGGAGGAGTGGCAGATAGCAAAGGCTTAAGGTGGCAGGAGCCTGGAGGCCAGGGTATCCTCAGGTGAGAGGCGGGGAAAGCAATATTGCAGGCTGATGGGAGCTGCTTATTCGCTCCCTTGCCAAAAAGCACAGACCAGAAAGTCTTAACACTGTGTATTTCATCAACTAGTGGTTTGAAGACCACAGGCAGACAACTGCACCCCTTGCATGCAAGGAAATCTGTAAGAGTTGGGTAAGTCCTGAAAACAGCTCCAGAGACAGAATCTAGTGACCATGACAGCTAAGGCCAGGATTCATAGGGATTCTTTATCTAGACTGAAATTTGTTTTTCTCTGTTATAATAGTCAGGGAGCCACCAACAGCTAAGGACAAGAAAATATAAGAAAGCAGAATCAATAATGATCGCCAGAGGGCATACTTCCCTGAACTTACTTTTCACCAAAGACCTAAAAGAGTGGTTCTCAATCTTTTTGGTGGTTTTGAGAACTTGACGAACTTGATCTGCTTCCTAGAAAATATACATCTACATGCAGGTCTGCATACAGTTATCAAAACTTACAAGATCTCCAAATCCAACTATTGTGACCCTCCAGAGCTGCACAAGCCAGTACAGTAGCCACTTGGTGGCACTTAGGAACAGGAGCTACATTTTGCCATCACAATAAGTTCTACTGGACAGGGCTGCTCTAGAATGTCATGGGCTCTAGAGTAAGAACTCCTGCCCCAAATGAGCCCCTGTAGTTCTACTGGCCGTAACCCTACTCCCAGTAATATTCCCACTCTTTCTTCTGTCTGAATATAAACAGGCCTTAAACGGAGGAAGAATATTAACAGGAATTTGAATAACTCAGAAAGTCCAACTAGCTTCAAGTCCCCATTAATAAACTAAACTTAGGGGTGCCTGGGTATGTGTCTTCGGCTCAGGTCATGATCCCAGGAGTCCTGGGATTGAGCCCCATATCTGGCTCAGCAAAGAGTCTGCTTCTCCCTCGACCTCTGCTGCTGCTCCTGCTTGTGCTGTCAAAATCTTTAAAAAAAAAAAAAGAAACCCTCAAACTTAAATAACAGATGATTCTTTACCATCTCAAGATATGTGTAGTCTTGCAAACATTTCCACGTCCCACATCCTGCAATAAAAATCCAACTGGCTTCTCTGTGAGACTTGAGGAATTTACGGTGCATTAGTAACAACTAGTATCACACTGAGTTCATGCTAAGTGCCAGGTACCATTCTAAGCATCCTACACATTAGCTCATTTAATCCTCACCCAATGTTACAAGGTGGGGACAGTCATATCCTCTCAAAACAGGTAAGATAACTGAAGTTTGGGGATTAGCAAGATTGAGTAACTTGTTTGAGATAACGTAGTAAATACCGGCGAAGTGGTTATAAGGTTAGAATCTGTAGTCTCCTGCAATATGTCGAAAACATGAAAACGGCCTTAGAGGACTCTGAGGTCACATGTCTCAACAGGAGTTTATGAACTGGATCTATACCTGCTTGTGTGCTCTGTGGCTGCTGAAGCCACATTTCCCACAACAGCTGTGGACCTCTCTCCCTCGAGCGGCACAAGAAAAAACCGAAATACTCAGGACTTTTTCCACTCAGTCCTGTAAAGCCGACCTGTCTTCACACCACCCTTTACTATTATGGCAGCCTTGAACTTTAGAGACGGACTAGCTGTGTGACCCTGAACAGGGCGTTAAGTGACACTCGGTGCTGTTGCCCGTCACACGGGGATGATAATAGCGTCTCCGTCCCAGTTTTGTGTGCTGTCAGCGCCCAGCTGCATTAGGCAGGCGCTCAATAAAAGGTTACTGGTTGCCACGATTCACTGCTACGACGCCTCTATTTCCTGAGCCCACGATCTCGAATGTCGATGGAGGGAAGGGACATGCTGAGCCGACTCTTCGGGTTTCCTTCCGTTCGCCCCTCGCAGTGAAATTCACAGCCTTCATCCCAAGACCGTCGTAAGACCTAGCAGGGAGCTGAATAACGCTCCTGCCCTAGCAGGGGTGGACCGTAAGCGGCATGTCCCGCATCCCAGGCGCCCTCGGGGACCTCCAGCCTCCAAAAGCGAGGCCCTGACCGGGTCAGGGACAGAAACCTGCGGGACGAACTACCACGGCGCGCAGCTCCTCACCGCGGGGTACCAGCGGGGGGCGCGGAACGCGGGGAACGCTACAGACTACGTCTCCCGGCAAGCCCCGCGGCGACGCTGACCCAGGCGCGTCCGCACGCTTCCGCCCCCCACCCCCCACCCCGGGCGCAGACCGGTGGCCGAGAGGACCCTGGCTTCCGTGCTTCTGAGGCCGTCGGGGCCAGAGGCCCCTCTCCTGCCGCCCCGAGTAACCAGAGCGGGTGGGGACTGCCCTTAAATCGGGCAGTGGTTCTCAAACTTGTGTCTCGGGGAAGAGCTTGTTAACAATTCAGATTGCCGCCCCCCCCCCCGCGACGCTAACGCACTGGATTTCGCGTGGCTTGGGGTTTTCACTGCAGCCGACTTTCCGGGGGATCCTGATCCGATAGGCCACCGGTCACGCCCTCCTCAGGCTTGTTTTCCCCTCGAACTTACCTGCCCCGCCTCTCGCCTCCAATTGGCCCGCCGAACGTCCCGCCCCTGCAGGCAAATCTTCCCTTCTGGTTGGTCGGCGGTGAGTCTGTGGCGAGACCTGACCCAACGGGCGCTAGAATTCGCGGATCCTGGCCCGGAAGTTAGTCCCGAGGCTGCGCCGTTGGCCGTGGTCGCCTAGCGCGCGCTGGGACTTCCGGCGTGAAGCCAAGCGCCCGGTCTTGCGTGAGGCCGCCACGAGCGTAAAAGCGGGGCGTTCGGGTCCTAACCCGGGGGCAGAGGGGTTCCTGCCGGTGACGCGATCGGCGTTGGCGCCGCGGCGCCTGTGCTCGACTGAAGCCGAGGTGCCGGAGCCGGCTGCGCCCGCGCCCGGTCTGGACCTGGGATCCTTGGCCGGGACTCGCAGCTGCGGGGTCCGGGGAGCTTTCCCGGGCGGGCGCAACCGGTTTCGGGACCAAGGCGGTCCCGGGGCTTGACAATGGCATCTGGCCCGGGCTCCCAAGACCGGGAAGGGCTCCTGATAGTGAAACTGGAGGAGGACTGCGCCTGGAGCCAGGAGCCGCCCCCGCCGGATCCAGGGCCCAGCCCTGAGGCCTCCCACTTACGCTTCAGACGGTTCCGCTTCCAAGAGGCCGCTGGGCCCCGGGAAGCCCTCAGCCGACTCCAGGAGCTTTGTCACGAGTGGCTGCGGCCTGAGATGCGTACCAAGGAGCAAATCCTGGAGCTGCTGGTACTGGAGCAGTTCCTGACCATCCTGCCCCAGGAGATCCAGAGCAGGGTGCAGGAGCTGCATCCGGAGAGTGGCGAGGAAGCGGTGACTCTTGTGGAGGACATGCAGAGAGAGCTTGGGAGGCTGCGACTACAGGTGAGAAAGAGTTGTCTTACCTGCGGTTGGTTTGGCCCGAGGACTAGGACATTGCGGTGGCCCTGTTCTCTGTACTTTTACTTGGTCCCCCGAGTAGGCTTTATATGGGCAAGATGTCTTTTCACAATTTAGTCAGGGAGACTCGTTTTCCAGGTTTTCCCCGGAAGGACAGAGTGAGCCAGGAAGAATGCCCTATTCCCACACGGAGGCAGGGGTTCTGGTTTACTGTGACCCCCGGAATTAATTCTTAATTTGCAGGGTTCAAATCCTCACTCTGTTCCTTAGTTTTGTGACTTTGGGCAAGTACTTAATCTCTTTAGGCTTCAGATTTGCCACTGGTAAAGTGAGAATGATAAAACATCTTTCTAGGGTTGCTTTGAGGGCTGCAGGGTGAGCATCCCGTAATTTTGATCACACAGCTAGCTAATTGTGCTTAATGTCTGGTGGCTGTTGTTTTGTTAGGTGCAGCAGTCTTGTCTCCTGTGCAGAGCTAGGTCGGGTTACTAGTGAATTTAGGAAAATAGATTGGCCGTGTGGTTCTGAGGACACTTGCCCCCAGGGTCACCCAAGTTTAACTTATCCAGGAGTGAGGCATGGAAGCAAATAGAAAGAGTCGGGGGAGGCAAGAGGAGGTCAGTTGAGTCAGAGAGCTGTGCAGGGAAGGTGTGCCCTGGGAGTGGACACCCTCCCCTCCTATTCTCTCCAGTGCACGGGCGATCAGGAAAGCTTTTTTAGTGTAAACCATCCTTCTCTCTTGCTGGATCCAAAAGGATTATTAACAGTGTTTCTCTGTTGAAGACTTGCCCTCAGAATTCTGTACTAAATTCCCTTCGTTTCGGGCCCTGTTGTGATGATGAGTGATGTGGGTTGGTTCCCAGGTCACAAACCATAGGCGGGGAACAGAAGTGCTTTTGGAGGAGACTCTGCCTCTGGAAACAGCACGAGAGTCACCGAGCTTCAAGTTGGAGCCAATGGAGACTGAGCGAAGCCCTGGCCCCAGGCTGCAGGAGCTGCTAGGCCCCAGCCCCAAAAGGGACCCCCAAGCTGTAAAGGAGAGGGGTGAGGAACAGTTGTCTGGGCAGGTGGGAGGGAGGAGGGGCTTCGGGGTTGCACCCTGACACCAGCAGGTGGAGTGCGGTCGCCCAGGTGAGGGAATTTCCCATCTTAGGGTTCCTAGACGTGGAGTGAAAAGTGGTGGCTTGGGTTCTTCTGGGGATGGGAGGCGGGAGGGGGATCCTAAGTAAGCCCTTCAGTATGCACAGCACAGACGTTTAGATCTTCAAATGATGGAGGGCTTGAGTGCTGCAGGCCAGCAGGGAACGTGACTGGTGTCCTCCCCCCGCACGTTGCCATTTTGGATATCGCTTTATTATGCCTCTGCTGCCTTCTTTTGCTCATTGTACAGTGCTGAGCAGAGACTGGGTGTCGGGGAGTGGATACCGTGTTGTAATAAGCCTTGGGTTCCCGAGAACTACAAATGCCATTCTCATCATGATTTCTGTCACTTCAGCATTGTCTGCTCCCTGGCTTTCTCTCTTTCCTGCTGAAGGAAACATGGAAGACAAGGAGCTGACTGGGCCCCAGGTGATGTGGAAGTCCCCGTCGTCTCCCCTCCCCAGCACCTCTCCCCGCAGTTGCTCTTGTGGGGAAGGGGTCTTTCTGCCTCTCAGAGAGGATCCTTTCTCTCTTACCACGCACAGCCTCCCCGCCGCCTTTGTTTATTTCCTCCACACCTCACTAGTGGGCCTGGCACCCTTCTTCCCCATGAAATGTGTCCTTGACACCCTGGGTTTTGCCCTATAACTCATGACTCTGCTTGAATTGTTCTTGGTGCCTCAGGGGCTAAAGGAGATCTTGTGCTGTTTCAGTTGCCCGAGAGCTTAGAGGACGTGGCTATGTACATCTCCCAGGAGGAGTGGGGGCATCAGGATCCTAGTAAGAGGGCCCTCTCCAGGGACACGGTGCAGGAGAGTTATGAGAATGTGGACTCACTGGGTAAGGACTTCTTTTCCAGGGATGAAGACTGAGCCGCTTCTTACCAGGGGCCTGTCCCTTAGCCACTCACCTCCAGGACATAAGTTTGGAGTTTCGCCAGAAGACCTCCCTTTTTCTAAAGCCTGCTGGCTGAGGATCAGTCAGACTTCTGGCAGGTGGCACAGTTGGCAGACTTACGGCCCCCAGCTGCCAGAGCTGAAGGCAGGGTGTGCGAGCTTTCCTGCACTTCCCAGGGCAGAACAAATAAATCCACTGACAGCCTCCCGCACCCCCCACCTCACACACAGTCTCGGTGCTTGATGCCTTGTAATTTTGAGATGCTTATTCTTCTGACCTCACTTGTATTTTCTATGCTTCATTAGTATTTCTGGGCCCTTCCCCAACTTTCAGGGGGCGCTGGCATCAATATTCCAGCTCAGCAGTTCTCCCAGCCCTTAAAAACTCAGGAACGGGGGATGCCTTTTGGAAACTTGAAATGATACATATGTGTAAAACAGGAAAAATACATTAGGATGCTTCTGTATGTTGAACTATTACGCGGAGATTAAAAATGAGGCTTGTAAAAGATGACAGAAAACTGATAGTTGGATCTGGGTGGAGAGTGTACAGGTATTGTAAAATTCCTTCAACTTGGGGTGTATGAAAATTCTCATAATAAATTGACACTATAGAAAAGTCACACACACTTTGTTTTCATACATCAGGTGTTGGTAAGGAGAGGCACAGCTGTCAGCACACTTGCTCTCCTTCTGCCTCGGAGTGACCGCTGGGTTTGGTTTCCTTCATTGGGACCTTCTCCAGGTTCTCCGTCGTTGGGCCTGGCTTGGTGCCCGAACTTGAACATAGCTTTCAGTGAGTGCTGCGCAGGAAGAGAAGTTCAGATCACAAGCTCTTAGAACAAAACTGTTTAAAGTTCATGTTTGCTGGGATTAGAGTGAGTTGTTAATTTTAGCATAGCACAGGAATGGTGCTTTTGGGTTTTAACCTCAGGGTCCTCTCGGAGGCCTAGATTTCTTTCTGGTTGTCCATCGTGTCATCTTTTCTCCTGGAGTTGTCAAGTGGAACTCTGTTCTAGTTTATATTTATCTGTGAGAGTCGGGGCTCTTTTATAATAAACTAATTCCTCAAGAACTGATCACTCTAGTCATGTTTATTTTGTTGTTTTGATTGTAAAAGTTTACCTTCTCATTGCAAAAGGCCCTGAGTACTACAAAAGTGTAAAAAGAAAAAAACCGTAGTCTCCCTCCTCCGATATCTTTCTCTGGAGGTAGTCACTGAGAACAGTGAGTGCAAGTTCCAGCCATTTGCTGTCAGATTTGTTGCACGTTCTGTGGATATGTCCCCTAAGTACCGGGAACAAGATTGTCTTTGTTACTTCTGCCTGGTAGAGAAAAACGGTGACATAGAAATCTGTTTCTTCCATTGTAAACAGAGTCTCAGGTTCCTAGTCAGGAGGCCCTGAGCACCCAAGTGGAACAAGGAGGAAAGCCATGGGATCCCAGTGTTCAGACTTGCAAGGAGGGTCCGAGTCCCAGCAGCCCAACTCCAGGTAAGGAATGGAGATGAGCAGCCTGGCCAGCTGGTTTCCTGCTGTTGGAAGGGAGGCCTTTGAGGATTTGGGTGTAGGGCCAGCCCGTCGCTGCTGCCAGGGAGATCCCAGGGTGCAGAATGCATGGAGGCATTCACCCCGGGGGCCCACCCTAGTCCCAGCTCTCTCCATCCCGCCCATTTCCACAAGGCAGAAGCTGGAGCCTCAGTTGTAGAAGGAATTGGGGGCCTGTACCAGGGAATTCAGGACTGGTCTGAGTGAGCGCTGGTTCCTGAGTGACGGCCCCACCCCTTTTCCTCTTGGAGTGCACTGCCTGCACGGGAAACTGAGGTAGAACCAACCCTTCCGGCCTTTGAGCTACAGGGAGTAGCAGATAGGTGGGACTTCCTTTTCTCTGGTGTGGAAATAACATAGGGGTTTGGTTTCTCTTGCTCTGCCAGGAGAAGAGAAGTTTGAGAACCAGGAAGAAATTGCGCAGTCCGTTTTTCCTGAGAGCGTCCACCCACAGGCACTGCTGCCTGGCCAGGCCAGAGGGGAGGTCCCCTGGAGTCCTGAGCAGGGAAGGCCTCGGGACAGGGCAGAAGGGCACTGGGAGCCTCCCCCAGAGGAAGGGATGGAGCCGTCCTTAGTGGGGGCTACAAGTTGCAGAGAACTGGGGCAACCAAAAGAATTGCAGCTGAAGAAGCTCCACTTATGTCCCTTGTGTGGCAAAAATTTCTCTAACAACTCGAACCTAATTAGGCACCAGAGAATCCATGCAGCGGAGAGACTGTGTATGGGTGTGGGGTGTGGCGAGATCTTTGGTGGGAACCCACACTTCCTGTCACTACACAGAGCACACTTGGGAGAGGAGGCCCATAAGTGCCTGGAATGTGGAAAAAGCTTCAGTCAGAACACCCACCTGACTCGCCATCAGCGCACACACACGGGGGAGAAACCCTACCAGTGTAACGTGTGTGGAAAAAGCTTCTCTTGCAACTCCAACCTTCACAGGCACCAGAGGACGCACACAGGCGAAAAGCCCTACAAGTGCCCTGAGTGTGGGGAGATCTTTGCTCATAGTTCCAACCTCCTTAGACACCAAAGGATTCACACGGGAGAGAGACCTTACAAGTGTGCCGAGTGTGGGAAAAGTTTCTCTCGCAGTTCACACCTTGTCATACATGAAAGAACTCACGAGAAGGAGAGGCTTTACTCCTTCTCTGAGTGTGGCGAAGCAGTGAATGACAGCACTGTCTTTCTTACAAATCCTGGAACCTACAAGGCAGAGAAAAAACTCTTCGAATGTTTGACTTGTGGGAAAAGCTTCCGGCAGGGCATGCACCTCACCAGGCATCAGAGAACGCACACGGGGGAGAAACCATATAAGTGTAACCTTTGTGGGGAAAACTTCTCTCACAGATCAAACCTAATCAGGCACCAGAGAATTCACACCGGAGAAAAACCCTATACCTGTCACGAGTGTGGAGACAGTTTTTCTCACAGCTCCAATCGGATTCGTCATCTGAGAACCCACACGGGAGAGAGACCCTACAAATGTTCGGAATGTGGAGAGAGCTTTTCTCGGAGTTCCCGCCTTATGAGTCACCAGAGAACTCACACGGGATAGAAACAATGGGATTTCTCTTGGGCCCACTCAGAGGGTCCTGTTAGGAGCTGGTGTTCTTTGCCCAGGCCCCCAAATCTGTTTTTAAAGTAATTACCGTAAAGAGGAGCGAGGTGGGTGTCAGTGTGAGGGAGGTGCGGAGGCAGCAAAGGATTAGTGTAGAACTAAAACGGAATTCTGTCCAAACTATTGAGGGTGGCGAGTTTTTGAGGTGACCTGCTGAGGGCAGAGTTCTCTATGAGGTCTCTTGTCCCGGGGTGTGCCTACTCCCTTGGTATCTTAGCCGTGATTCGGGGGCCTTACTGTATCCATTGTGTGTCCCGACAACTTTGGGAATCTGTGTGACTGCCCGTTACTGCTTTCCCCACTTGGAATGTTCGGCAGGGGTGCCTGGGCTCCTGAGGCCTGGAACCAAAGAAGGGCGAAGGATTCTGGGAAACAAGCTTATTGGCCACAGAAGACTGGCTGGTGACTTGCAGCTCCCCCAGAAGCCGTGGCTGGGAAGCCAGGGGCAGTCCGGGGCAGCCACCACAGTGCCTCTTGGAGAGGAGGGCTCATGCACAGGCCAAGCTTAAAAACATCACCTCAAGACCAGAAGGAACCAGAGGCCTGAGGGACACAGGAAGAGGGAGTTTGCAGTTCAGCCCAGGCATTGGCACAGGAAACCGGATTCTGACTTAGTCACCCTTGAGGAGATTAAGACTCACCCCACTTCTGCACGAGAAAGAAACAGAGCTCTGGGGTCTTCGGAGGGTTCTGTGAAAGCGGGGTTCCCTGAGAGGCTTTGCAAATGTGCATCCTGGGGAGATTAGGGATCATGTTTTCCCTGCTGAAGTCTGTTTGGGTGGTAATAAATGTCTTCAGGAAACATGAGCATGTGCGGCTCCTCACTGAGGACCTTTGTCCTGGCATCCAGTGTTGCTTTGTCCCCTGTCTGCTGCGGCCAGAGGACCTGTCTTCTGTGTGGTTGGTCAAGGGTTTGGATGAGGTGGGCTGAGGAGGGCTGAGGGAGGGTGTGCTCCTGGCCAGCTCCAGGCTGGGCCTGCTTCCAGACTGGAAACAAAGGGTCAAGCCCAGTGGCTGCTTAAGGTCATATTGTCATAAGGGTCTCCTAGTAGGCTTCTTCGCTTTCAGTGGGGGGACAGCAGTAAAAATGTCTTTGATTTTTTGTTTTAGAATGTTTACTTTCTAGTGACAAAGCTGAAGGAAAATCTGGCTCTTCAAAGACAGGACATAACTGAATTATTGCCTGTTAATGGAGGGAAGACACAGGTGAGGCCAACATTTTTAGAGGAAAGCTTTGTATTTTAGAATGGGGAATTGGGAATAGGAATTCCAGGAATGTTTATGAGAAAAAGGTAGAATACCAGGAAGTATTCTAGGAGTAGGAAATTCTGATGCCAGGAAAACCTCTCAGGATTTGGCCCTGTAACTGTTCTCTGGGAGGAAAAGGTGGAGCGTTACCTGGCAACTGACTGTCAGATACAGTAATTTTTTTTTAAGATTTTGTTTATTTATTTGACAGAGATTACAAGTAGCCAGAGAGGTAGGCAGAGAGAGAGGAAGGGGAGCAGGCTCCGATCCCAGCACCCTGGGATCATGACCTGAGCTGAAGGCAGAGGCCACCCAGGCGCCCCCAGATACAGTAATTTTAAGTGAGGGAAACAACCGTGCATACCCTTTTCCCCATTTCCCTATCAGTCTTATCTCAGCCCTGCCTCAGTGTAGTAGGAGTTTATCCTTGGTTTTCTGAGCCAATTTTTAAAAATCTTAGTTTCTTGGGATGCCTGCGTGGCTCAGTGGGTTAAGCATCTGCCTTCGGCTCAAGTTATGATCCCAGGGTCCTGGGATCAAGCCCCACAATGCTCATTGCTGAGGCTCCTTGCTCAGCAGGGAGCTCTCTCGCTCGCTTTCTCCCTCTCTGGCAAACAAAATCTTTAAAAAGTAATAAAAAATAAAAATCTAGTTTCTAATTTCTTTTCTTTCTCCACAAGAGGGAGTAGTGCAGAGTTTGAGGGGCAGGTGAGAGGGTGAAGGTTTGAGAGATTAATTTAGGACCATGGTAGCAGGACAGGACTGTTGCGGCTGCTGATGCCATGAAATGTGTGGGTGAGGTCAAGTTGATGATGTTACTAAGCACTCTTTGGCGAAGACTGCAACTTATGTGGGTTGTAAATCTTTTGAGAATGGAAAGCACCCCTCTCCCCATAGTGTCACCCATGCAGATCTGATAGTGGTCCCACTGCTGTTGGTCCACTGGGAGCACTGTGGCTTCAGGCTAGAGCAATGAGCATCCCAGAAATTCATTTCCTGCACTAAAAAGGCTTCCCAATAGGAAGCGCTCCCCACCACCCCCACCCCGCCCCAGTCTAGCTCCCCTACTAGCAAATTCACAAGCAAAACTGTTCTTGGCCTGTTATAATGACGTGGATATTCCATGCAAAGCATTTAGTTCAGGGCCTGGCACACAGAAGGTACTCATCTACTGGTATCTTCTGTGGGCAGATGATAGTGGCAAGACTTCCTTCTAAGCACCTGCCTCTGATGCCACACTGGCAGAAATCTCCGTTACTGACAGGAATGAGGATCTCTTTCCTTATGGTCTGGTCAAAGAGCAGGTTGGAGGTCCTTATGCACACTCCCATGAGGTCACTGCAGGGGATGGCCAAGTGCGTGCTTTTTCACATTTGTCCTTTAATCCTGCACACACACTTTTTATGTTTACACTTTTACCCACTAGTCCTTGAAAAAGAAACCAGAAGTCTCCAACTGGCTGTCAGGTCAATGGGAGACTGACACTGGGGCAGGAAAGACCCTTGGCTCTTCAGCCCAGATGGGTACAAAGGAGACCTGGGAGATGTGGACTGACTTGGAGCAATAGCCACAGTCCTCGGAGCAAAGATGGCACAGAAGAGCAGCAGCAGGACTCCTGGGTGGAGAACTAGTATCACATGTAAGCACTGTGGAAAAAACCTAGCCGGGGAGCCTGGGTGGCTCAGTGAGCTAAAGCCTCTACCTTCAGCTCAGGTCATGATCCCAGGGTCTTGGGATCGAGCCCTGCATCAGGCTCTCTGTTCCCCAGGGAGCCTGCTTCCTCCTCTCTCTCTCTGCCTGCCTCTCTGCCTACTTGTGATCTCTGTCTGTCAAATAAATAAATAAAATCTTAAAAAAAAGAAAAAAGAAAACCTGGCTGAGGCCGATTAAGAGCAGCAGGCCAGACATCACTGAGGACAAAGCTTGTAAGGCCAGAGACTGGAAAAAGTATTAAACAAATTTTCTTTTCTCCAGAAAAAAAATCAGAAATCACTAAGAGTTTTTATTGCAGGAAGGGAAGGATTTATGAGTCTCAATGTCATAATCTGAAATTTATTAAGATTCTGTACATCCTAGCCCGGTAAACAGAGTTTATTGTTTGAATGAGACTATCAACTGATAGCATTTTGGAAAGTGCAAAATCACCACCACTGCTTTAAGACCTGTGATTTTTGTAAATGTTTCACGAACATTTAAAACAACTAAGTCTTTAGGAAGTTTATTAGCACTAGGGGGGCTAACTTCTTTGGGTGTCAGCAGCTCAAAAATAGTTAAGATTAAAGCAAAAGTGCATTTATTAGAAAAAATAGAGGTGCATTTATCCTTTTAGCCTTCAATCTAGCTTGCAAACACTTCTGATTAAAATCTGACTTCTACTGTTGAAAGGGAGACGTAATTCTTTCTGATCAAGTCCTTTTTACTAAGAGGAGCTATGTGATGCCTCAGGTAGCCAGTGAGGAGCCAGTGGGAATGGTCTAGGTAAATTCAACAGTGAGGAAATGGTTGATTAAAAATCGCTGAGAACACCAACACATTTGGACAAATCTTCCAGTTAATACCCTCAATTTATCACTGAAATGTCCCCAAACTGGTCACACGCCAGGTTCCTGTTCTGAGGAGGTGGTCAGATTTCCGCAGGCAAGAAAGGGTAGGGAAAGAAGACTCTTTCTTTCTCAAATCCTGGTGTATGTTTTTGGACATAATCCGGAGTCGTGTTTGCCTCTGTACCCCCACTCTTTCCTGCTTTTCTGGGGGGAGCTCGTTCAGCCACCGGAACGAGAGTGAGGTGCCTGGGTTTCTCGGGGAGCTCTAGACCTGAAAATATGATTTCCAGAACCAAAGACGTCAGCCCCTTCCTGAGCGCCTGACCGCCCGCCTGCGCTCCTGCCCGGCTGAGGACCGCTCCCGCGCGGGCCCCGGGAGGAACAAAAGCGGACGCGGCGGGCGCTCCGCAGCCGAGTCCTGATCAACCTTCCCGCACGCCAAGCCCAAGCCCTCCTGCGACCTCTGCTTCCCGACCCCGGGGACAGCTCGCAGTGCCACCCGAACGGGGCCTCTAGGTCGCCGGCAGGAACTTCATGATTGCGCGCGCCCCGCCTCCCTTCGGGCCCACCCCCTTCTCCCCGGCCGCTCTGGCCAGCCGGCGGCCACTCTATGGCTGCGCCCGTCCCACCGGCCTGCTCTCCGAGCGCAGCTTCTGCACGTCCTGGCCGCTCTGGCCCGCTTCGCGGGAGCTCTATGGCTGCGCCAGGAAGCTTCTTCCCCGCACGCTCCTGCCGCTATGGCACAGTGGTTGGCGTTCCCCACAGCTCTCGGCTACCGGGGCTGGGCCGGCCCACGTGGCCGAAGGCTTCCTTCTCCCTATCCAGCGGACGCCGGCGGCTCTACCCCACTCTCCGGAACGGTCCCGGGTCTCTCGGGTGTGCGCCTACAGCGGGCCTGGCTCTCGTCGTCCAGCAGGGGGCGAGCGCAGGCCTGGGTGGTGTTGCCGCCGGGAAGGGCGGACCTGCAGAGCGACCTGAGGCCAGGAGCCTGCTTAAACGCAATGGGAAGGCCGCGAAGAGGCTACAGGGTGAGAAGCGTTGGGGAGAGGCCAAGAAAGGAGACCGATGCAGGTGTCCAGGTAGGGGTGATGGCGGCCTGGACCGCGGCACGAAGAGCAGGGAGGAAGAAGTGGAGACAAGACGTGAGCCATTTAGAACGGAGAACAACCTTATGTGGGCCCCGGCGGAAGTCTGAAATCCTAGGACGACCTAGGATGCAAATCTGGCCGGACCTGTCTTTCCTGCTGTTCTTTGCCAGGTGCCCTTACAGCAACCATCCGGGGACCTTGCAGCTTCCCAGGGAGATACACTGTCACGTCGAGGAAAGAGCTTGAGCTCTTTGCCCGGACTGCCCTGCCACTGTCTGCACTCAACTTTAAAGCTCGGCTCAGAAGACGCACTTGACCCTCTTAGGTACTTCCCCTGCTACCCAAACACACCCAAAGCCCTCTCCACCCTCATCTAGCACTTACACATTGAATGGTGGTTTGTTCTATTCGTTTTCTTTTTAATTCAGGTCCAAATGCCCAACACCAGGCTCGGTAGCTAGCACGGAAAGGCAACGTGAACCTTCCTGAATAAGTGAATACTTTTCAAAAGGCTGTGACTGCCTGTCATTTACTCTGGAAATGTATTACCCATGGCGGGGTTGGGGGCGGGGGCGTTTGATGCAATGATGAAGATTAAAAGGAACTAGAGAGCTGTCCAGTAAACTCGGCTGACATTCCCATCAACTTCTTCCACAGTCCGTTCTACTCTAGGCTTAAAACAAATCCTAATGTTTTATTAATGCCAAGGTCTAAAGCACGTTAAGACAATAAGATATAAAAAGTTGTATTTACCAAGTAATCTGCCTGGGTGTTTTTTGTTTTTGTTTTTAAGATTTTATTTATTTGACAGACGAGATCACAAGTAGGCAGAGAGGCAGGCGGGGTGGGGGGGTGGGAAGCAGGCTCCTGGCTGAGCAAAGAACCTGATGTGAGGCTCCATCCTGGGACCCTGACCTGAGCTGAAGGCAGAGGCTTTAACCCACTGAGCCACCCAGGTGCCTCTGCCTGTTTTTTAAATACATAAAACATACCAACGTGTTAAACCATCATTGGCCGATAGATGTTGGGTGCCTTTCATCTTTTTAATATATAACTTATATAATCAGCATGTTACTTACACAATAAGGGGGGACAGTAGGTGGTACAGAGTTAAGAAACCAGAGAATGTCACACCATTAAACTAAAAACCAAATCTATTCTTATCTTTTTTATTTTTGTATATAGTTTTAAAATTTTCTTTTTCAAAAATAACTAGTCGGGGGACGCCTGGGTGGCTCAGTTGGTTAAGCAGCTGCCTTCGGCTCAGGTCATGATCCCAGCGTCCTGGGATCAAGTCCCACATCGGGCTCCTTGCTCATCAGGGAGCCGGCTTCTCCCTCTGCCTCTGCCTGCCATTCTGTCTGCCTGTGCTCGCTCTCTCTCCCTCTCTCTCTCTGACAAATAAATAAATAAAATCTTTAAAAAAAAAAAAATAACTAGTCGGCATATAGCTTCTTGTTCTTTGCTCTGAGTGAGATAGAATGTAATGCTCTTGACATCCATTCCACCTTAGATAATCTGGGACAATAACTCTTCATTATTCAGATCCTTGTCTAAAATGGAAACAAAAATGGATGAATCAATGTTTTTATACTTTAAAGAGACAAATTTATTTTTAAATTGTATGTTTTAGAAACAACATATAAATGGGCAGTGCTATGCAAAATGAGGTCAGCTGATAAAAACAATGACAATTCACAACAGGTCTGCATCATATATAACTACAGAAATCTGTAAATGCAAGATCTAATTACTAGAAGTTGAAGGCATATTGAAGGAATCCTTCATAACACGAGGCCTAGGTTTCAAAAAACTACCAGTTTGAGAATGGATTCTACTCTGGAACTGTTTTTTTATTATTTCTTGTTGCATCTCTTTCAGCGTGAAATGGAACCTCTGAAACTCAGGTGTGGCATCAACAAAGTCAAGAAGGTAGTCCAGACTCTCTCTGACATCAGATAGCTGAAATTCAGCAGTCTGCTCTTCTGCTCCTCCTCGTTTCTGAACAACTTCCTTTGTAATTCCACTTTTTGTTTTTTCGAGGTTACCCTTCTCTTCATCATCCCCAGTGAACCACACCCTGTCATCCACCAGCGTGGTTTCCAACTCCCCACACTTCTCAAGGATTTCTCTATAATCTCCATCTTCTAAGCCCCGAAGATTATATTCAGGTTCCTTTTTGTAAAGAAGATTTTCCCATGCATTTGCTATGGTTATTTGTTTCACTTCATCCCAACTCTTTGCCCAGTTAAAAATTGCACTTTTTATGTTGTAGATTTTAATCTTGGAAGCTCCTTTTTCTCCTTTATCTTGCTCATCATCACTTTCTTCAAAAATGACAAGACTCTCTTCAAGTTGCTTCCACCTATAAAGTCGTTTGCAGTTCAGGATCACACCTTGATTCATTGGCTGAATCAGGGTCGAAGTGTTACTGGGAAAGAACATGCATTTTATTTGACCGTCCTCACTGGTGAGTGATTCGGCAGAAGGGTGAGCTGGAGAACTGTCCAGAAGTAACAAGGCCCTGACGTCCTCTTCATGGAATCCTAAAACATTAAGCTGAAAATGCCTGACCTCAGGAACAAAGTTTTGAAAGAACCATTCTGAAAACAATTCTCTGGTGAACCAAACATCTTTACTGGGCTTATATATCACAGGTATTGCACCTGTGTCCTCTTTCACACTTCTGGGCAGCTTTGATTTTCCGATAATGACTGACTTCAGTTTATGAGTTCCATCTGCATTTGCACATAACAGCGCAGACAACCGTTCTTTGTTTATTTTCCTCCCAGGCAGGCAGATCTCTTTCCTGCTTGCCTGAATGTTTTCTGGCATTGACTTCCAAAAGAGGTCAGTCTCATCCCCACTGTACAGCTGAGCTAGACTCAGTTTCTCCTCTTTGATAAGCATGTACAGTTTTTGTCGAAAGGGCTCAACATTTTCTGAAGCTGAACTTAGGACTTGTTCTCCACATATTTTTCGATTCCCAATGGCGTGCCTGTTTCGAAATCTAAAAAGCCAACCAGTGCTAGCTTTAAAGTCGGTTCGCCCGAAACACTGTGCGAACCTCTCTGCAGCGGCCTGAAGCTCCACACCCCTCACGGGGACGCCAGCTGAGCGTTTCTGCTGGTACCACATGTACACTGCGTCATCCACATCTCCGTATTTGGCTCCTGTTGTCCTCTTTCTCTTCTCAGCCCCTACCAATGGCATGTCCTGCTTCAGTACAAAGTCCAAAATCAATTTCTTATTCTTCTTAATGTCATAAAATGTTGATTTACTGATTCCAAATTCATCCATTACACTTTTCAGAGACCGTCCAGCTTCAATCCTACTGAGAACCTTCATTTTCTCCTCCAAATTCAATGTTGTATATTTCCCTCTTTTATTCATAGTGAATTGGGTTTCAGACAACCAACAGGAGAAAAAGAGGGAAAAGCCTTACTGAATTGGGAAAAATTAAAAGCAAAACAAAAAACTAGCTTAAAGCCCCAAAAGGCACAGGCATTTGTACAGAAGGGTATTGGGCTAAAAGGGATAAAGACTCATGACACAAGTGGTAGTCTACAGATGAAGGGCTTATGAACTCAGAAAGCCGCCACTGTCAAAGCCCTATCTAGCCTTTGCTCTGACAAGGTAAGGATGATCGGTTCTCAGAACCCCATCTTCCTCCTCCTCTCTTGACAGCTCCAGCAGCTCTAGTCAGGAGTGACAGGAATACCTGCTCTCCCTAACTCCACGCAGACACAGACAGCAGGAGCAGAGGGGAGATGTGTCCACAGGAAGAAACCCAGGTGAGCTAAGTCTACATAAAAAGTAGTGCTTGAGAAGGGAGTGTGAAAGCCTCAAAGGCATAGACAGAATAATCTTGTGTAGCAGAGAAGCAGTGTGGCTTCTCCCCCTCCAAAACGACCTGATTTCACCTCACTGCCAGAAGAAAAAATGGTGCTCGCGGTGCTCTGTAAGCAGTATTCACTGGGCAGCAGGCCATCCACCCGGATGAGGAGTCCAAGCTATCCTGACATTGGGATGTCTGGGGAGCTGGCATTCCTGAACAGTTGTTAAGTATGTTTACTGAGAAAGAAAGTAGGTTCTCTTGTCCATGTGAAGAAATCTCACATTTATTACATTCGATGTAGCAGTCTCAAAGACTGAGCTTTAACTTCTTGTGTTTACCTAGGTAATCTCTAAGTATGTAAAAACCTGTTAGTGGCACTTTCCCACTCTCCGAGCTTCTTCCATGAGTACATTTGGTATATTCTCAAGTGTTATTTTTCACTGAAATTTTTCCAAAATTTGGAATTATCAAGTTTCAGAGTCCTGGCAGTTCTCAGATAAGTTCAAAAGTTTTAAAAATATTTTATCACTGCTAACATTCTTTAAAAGATTTGACTTTTCATTTTTTTGTTCTCAATTTACATTAAGATGTTAAGTAACAGATTCAATATATTTGAAACTTTATTCCATTTCTCTTCACTGTAGATGTTGCTTAATCGAAATAATACTTTTCCCCTGCTGGAAGAAATTCAAAGGATTTCTCACCAGTGTATCTGATATTCCTCAGATATTCCTTGCAGATCTTCCTGGGGATGCCCAATGCCATTCCAGGTCCTTCCAAATGTCCTACTCTAGATTAATTTCATTGTCTTCATTCCAGACACACAAACTCACGAGAAGTAACAAAAACTGCAACTTTTATCCATTTCAGGTGCTATGAAGAAAGAAAAATATGTCAGAAAAATAAGGAAAATGATTGGCAGTTCACTTATTTTTTTCCTCTCCTATACTACAGAGCCTGATTGGCTATCATTCATTCCTCAACTACCAAGAATTGTCACAAGCTTCTCCTCTAGAAACCCAAAAGAGTTCAAGCTGCTAGTTTTCCTCTGTAATTATTGCTAGAAATGCCAAGGGGTCTGTAGAACACTAAGAGGATCATGAAAGAGTATGGTCGTGAATAGGGTATGGAGCAAATATAGACTAAGATTCAAGCAACTTTCTAAAAGGCAGCATAACTAAGCGAATTAATCAGTGATAAGTAATATACATGGAAAAAGAAAAAAGAATTGGTCAGGAGCAGCATTATTAAGTCTAGCCGGTCACACGGCAACACCATTCAGCCCAGTACAGCAGTTGTATGGTATCTTGGGACAAAGTGCAGGTCTTTGCTGTCATCGCTTCCCAGCTGTACGTTCATTATTTTTCAGGCAGTGCCCAGGCAGGGGAACGTGATTTCAAAAGGAGTCTGGTGGGATGTTGGTGGGCTCCACAGCCAGGGAAAGGAACCCTGCCACAGACTTCAGACTATGAAAATCATTACTGGTCCTCTTTCATTGTTCCCCAGTTTGTGCTGCCTTCTTGCTTTCACGGGGTGTCTTTGGGGTGTCTTTTCCCACTTTTCCTCCCCTAACCACCTCCACACCCAGGTTATGAATTAGGCCCGCCAGTACCCTGCAAGGGCACCACTGGCAGAACTTCATTTATTCGCTTTAGTAAGTTCCCAGCATATGCTCAGCCTTGGGCCCGATGGTGAGGATCTCAATGCTAAGAGCACTACTGGGCCCTGGAAAGAATTGCTTCTGAAGAAACTAAGTCTCACCCTAGGCAGATTCCTAGGAAATGAGCCTGCTCTGAAACCTGTGCAAGTGACCCACACAGACGCTTCTTCTCATCTCCCGTGCTTAACCCTTTGCTCTCACTGAGAAGGGATCAGGACAACAGGATTCCACCTAAAAGCAAAGGTAATATAGTGGCCTGGTACTGGTCTCCCATTTTCATTCCCATCTTCCCCTTACTTCTAGATGAACTGCCCTGGAAAAAAGTCTCCAGTGATGCGCCAGGATTTACTTAATTAAAAATGCAGTCTCTTTGGGATGCCTGGGTGGCTCAGTTGGTTAAGCCGCTGCCTTCGGCCTGGGACCAAATCCCACACCCGGCTCCTCGCTCAGTGGGGAGCCTGCTTCTCTCTCTGCCTCTGCCTGCCACTCTGCCTGCTTGCGTTCTCCCACGATTGCTCGCTCGCTCGCTCTCTGACAAATAAATAAAGTCTTAGGGTCTTAGGGGGGAAAAAAATGCAGTCTCTTCACCACTATGCAAAGCACCCGGTGAGAGGGCTACAAGAACTTATTTTCTCACTGCTAAGTCTCCCTCCAAATGTAGCCCGATCACACTTAGTGAACACGTATGATGGATCTTCTCACACCCCAATCTTCCCCAGCTTTCCCTCTGCGTGGATGTGGCCCCGTTCCGTGGAGCGGACAGATCAGGTTCAAGGTCTCTTACCATTTCCCCAACAGTAAGTCGACCTTCATTTCCTCGGACTCCCGCCTCGCTCAGCCTGGGCCTCCCCTCTTCCTAGCCTCCGTACTCCTGACGGTCACGAAAGTGCCCCAATCCTTTCGCCAGATTCCATGCAGCAAAGACTCTGCCCTGTGCCTCCAAGCCCTGGCTGAACGTAGTGGACCTAATAAGTAAGCTGTTGCCTGGCAAAGGCTGACGCTAGGAAGGGTCCTGATGATTAGGAGACACCGACAACCCGGAATGCCCGGATCCTGAGAAGTAGGGTTCACGAACTCTGGCAGAGACTGCAGGGACACAAGATGGAAAGGGGGTTCCCATCATACAGGGAGAATGCCATCGTGCACGGAGCGGGAGCCAAGACTGCAGGGGACCTAAATCCCGTACTAGGGGCCGCCGCCCGTCGCTCGTGGGACCGGGGCCGAGCCGCGGCTCCGTGTCCCTGCCAAGGACACTACAGCTAGAACCCGTCACACCGGCTGGAACCTACCTCACTAGGAAAACGTGATCGTTGTGACGGACACGCGGCCCAGAGGAGGGAACAAGCCCTCGGGGGCCGCCGATCCTGACCGGGACGAAAGCCCCGGGAAGGCCGAGGGCCCCGCGTGCGCAGGGGCCGCCACCCTCGCCGGGCTGGGCTACGAGTACCGGTGCCTCCCGAAGGCCACGCAGGCACTAGCCGGACGCGCAGTGCCTCCAGTGCGGGACGCGAGGCGGCGATAGCCGCTCGCCGAGCCGCGTGGAGGCCCCTCTAGGCCGCGGCAGGAACGGGACACTCGGTAGCATTAACGCTTTCCGACCGCCAGGGCGGCATTGGAAGGAAAGCGGGTTTCCTCCGCGAGGGTGGGGCCCGCGGCGCGGCTGCCCGAAGCCCCTCCCCGGAAGGGCGTCATTCCACTTCCGGCCGGAGCGCGGTGTCGGATGGGACCCGGGCGGGGACGCGGGCCTGACAGCCGGTACTGAGACAGGTCGTGCGCGTGGCGGGGCCCGCCTGCGAGTAGCGCGGGGCGGAGGGCGGCGGCCTGCAGGTGAGCGGGTGGCAGGGGAGCGGCGTGGGCCCCGGAGCTCCCGAGGAGCCCCGGCAGCTGCGCGGTGGCGGAGGCGAGGCAGCCATTGTCCGTGGGCGGCGGTGGTTTCGGGCCGGGCGGCCGCAAGCTGACTGCCGGACTGTTTCGGGGAGCCCGCCGTCGGACTCCACCATTCTTTTGTCCGCCTTTGCGGAGACGGCGTCGGGGCCGCGGCGGCCAGCTTCCCGACTCGCTGGCCGGAGTTTCCGCGGGTCGGGGACCCGGGCGGTGCAGCCTCGAAGATGTCAGCCTCGGTCGGTGCCGAAGCGCGACGAGCGTCCGGGTGCCCGCTG